>NC_135215.1:36114373-36244373 GCF_052324685.1 Brachyhypopomus gauderio | reverse complement strand
TTATTAATTGCTAAATAAACAGGTCAGTTTCTCCTTACCAACCACTGTGTATTATTCAAACACACCTAATTCAGCTGGCTACTTGTTATCAAGAGTAAAACGCTTTTCAACATGAGTTTGACAACAAAGTAAGTTGGATAAATAACTTTATACTTTAATACATGCTCGGATAGGCCGGTATCGGTATCGGCCGATATCGGTATCGGATCGGAAGTGCAAATAAATATCGGTATTGGATCGGAAGTTCAAAAAGCTGGATTGGGACATCCCTAGTTCTAATAACACAGATGTGGAGAAGGTGATGATGCACATTCGTTAATAGAATTTAGCTAAATTAATTTGGAATTCAGGTATTACTTTTTATTCTGTGGACCCACTATGTTTTCTGCATATATCAGTGAGTGGGCTCGGTTGTAATTCTGCACTCGATAATGATTCCTGGTCATCATCAAACATTTATGATGCAGTGTTGACATTTGCACTCTAAGGAGCAACTGGGGTTTTGTTGTGCATTTCCCAAATCCATCAATATGTAGATGATACATGGATTACGTGGTTTAAGCCCGTGGACCATCTACACCCATGCTGGCCATGTTCACTTCATTCAAGTCAACTTCTCAACATCTCCAGGCATCCTAGAACAGGCTAGGTTTCTCCTTGCTGTGTAATTTTGGATTTTTGTCCAATCCAGGCATCTGTCATTGGCTAAGCTATATTTGTTGCAGGGTGCATGAAGTCTCCTATAAGATCCAGCCGCATGTTCGTCAGTGTGAGTGTGATGAGTCAGCCTTCGTGTACCTGAAGAGACCGGATGTTTGTAAATCTTTGGGCTTTCGTCATGTACTTCCTGTCTGACTGTACTACGGGAGCCTGAATGGACTGAGAGAAATGGTGAGAGTGAGATTAGGGGAATGTTTCACTTGACTAAAAATGCTTTGCTAAGGTATTGCTTTGGTTTATTTGGTTCATTTTTGTTGCTAGGTCTAAGGAAAAAATTTCCCCACATTAAGAGCAAAATGACATGTAGTCAGTAAAAGGCTGTTAAATCATTCATGCGCCCTTTCCTTAATGTGCTCTTACACAAATCGGCTGTGCCTACATTTAACTATTAAACCTGCACTAACCAATTTTAGTTGTTAGTCTTGGGTAATTTAAATAATTAATCTCTCTCTCTCTCTCTCTCTCAGATAAGGAGAGAAACCTGCCACAATAGATTGTGTATATGTTAATCTTAATTCTCACGTTACCTACAAAAGGCCTCATTTAACTGGACTCTAAAATGTTCCGTTTAAAACATTTGGGCGAGAAGAAGCAGTAAACAAAAGCAACTAAAGCCACCAAGCAGAGCATCTTTGGATCTGAAACAAAATATTCCCTAGGAAATTCAAAATGGGATGAAGCTGGAATGAATGCACGCTAGCGTGTTTCTAAAGCTCCGTCTCTTTCTCTGAAAAAGCTATCAGGGATTAATTTTGATTCCAGTGGCTTTTGGCACCGTGCCGCACTTCCTGCTTGGGTAAGCTGTGTTTGTGTTGGGGTGTGAGGGGGGGGGCGTGGGAAAGGGCTGCCTGTCACCGCGACTACGACACCTACTGCAGGGGACCGACTTCAGCAGACGCACACACTCATCAACACTGCCCCCCCCCAGCCAGGGCCACGCTGGCCAACCGCACTGTCATGCCCACCAAAGCACTGAAGTCATCCTTCCAGGATGGAAGACATAGCCCTGAATCCAATAGGTCTGCATGTGGGTTATACATGAAATTTATCTCCACTGTAAATGTAGTTCTTTGTCTCAATCACCACCATTTTCCCTCTGGTAGTGACGGGGGCCAACTTTATTCTCTTTTGAGTATCCTGACATTTGCATGTGAATCAGCATTGTTTGTTCTAACTTGTTCCAGATCAAAACAACACGACGAAGCAGAGGATCATGGGAGCAACAGACAACATGTCATACGAAGCTGAGCTATAAGTGGCAACGCGAGTGGACTGGACGTGACACGGGGGTCATCAATCATCATGTCACCGTGGAGAGCTACGTGAGGTTGGACCACTGGAACCTCCCAGGAAGTCACGTGAAGGCCTGCTTGTTTTACCTCTCTGGGGACGTGAGCAGCCGTTGTATGAACCACAAGAGGAAACACAGGAATATCACTACAAACATCTAACACGTGAACAGTGACTCAGGGGGTCCACAGTGGAGATGAGCCCTCAGAACTTTCTCACACTAAAAAAGACATATGATTCCCAAGACCCAAGGACCGATCCCATTTACTGATTGTCATTTAACATGAATGGGCCACTGACATGTTCTTATACTCAGCAGCACAGACGGAGTTGAGGGGTTTGAGACTGCACCGTTGGCTGTATGAGCTGCTATTACGTTTTTTTTTCCACAGGTGATTTATGGGTCTGGTCACTCACTTAGGCTCAGGTCAATACCTCTGCAAATGGAACTCTTGTTTGAAACGAGACTCTTACACTTTCAGTACAAACAGGTGGAGCACAGTTAGCAGTTAGCAGGGCTTCCTCTCGCCCCACTGAGACTTGGGCACTGTTACCTCTGAGTGGAAGTGTTAATATTGTATAACTGCAATCAGTGATGTATTGGTGCTGCCGTGACAGCTTGTGTTATGTAAGTTAACGCGTTAGTGTTCTGCTGTCCACAGCACCACTCGCCCAGCTTGGCTGATTGCATCCTTGAAGACATCTCCTTGGCTTTGCTTCAAAGAACTCCTGTTAATATTCAATGAGGACTATCTGCCATAGAGAGTGCGAATAAGCCAAGTCGTGCATAAACATACATGGGGATGTAATTATATTCCTCAGTGAGAGCAATTGAAATTGCCATATGCATGAGATGAGGGTGCAGGGAGAAATTAGGTTTTGGAAGCCCCTGGAACAGAACGTTTTTCTCCACGTTGTGAGGGGGGATCTCGCGGGGACCAGGAGGGGGACACGCAGGCCGCCTGCTTTCACAAACATGAGGCACACCGAGGTCACCACGTCCGTGTGGGACACGTGGGAACGAAGCGCCCGGTTGGGGGGAAGAGAGAAGCCGACCGGGGGGCTCAGCCACTTTCACCTGCCCAACGCTATGCGTTGAATAAAGTGGAGACGAGAGAGGAGACGCGAGAGGAGACGCGAGAGGAGGCACGAGAGGAGACGCGAGAGGAGACGCGAGAGGAGGCACGAGAGGAGACGCGAGAGGAGACGAGAGGAGGCGCGAGAGGAGACGCGAGAGGAGACGAGAGAGGAGACGTGAGAGGAGGCGAGAGAGGAGACACGAGAGGAGACGAGAGAGGAGACGCGAGAGGAGACGCGAGAGGAGGCGAGAGAGGAGACACGAGAGGAGGCAAGAGAGGAGACGCGAGAGGAGGCGCGAGAGGAGACGCGAGAGGAGACGAGAGAGGAGACGCGAGAGGAGACGCGAGAGGAGACGAGAGAGGAGGCGCGAGAGGAGACGAGAGAGGAGACGCGAGAGGAGACGAGAGAGGAGACGCGAGAGGAGACGTGAGAGGAGACGAGAGAGGAGACGCGAGAGGAGACGAGAGAGGAGACGCGAGAGGAGACGCGAGAGGAGACGAGAGAGGAGACGTGAGAGGAGGCGAGAGAGGAGACACGAGAGGAGACGAGAGAGGAGACGCGAGAGGAGACGCGAGAGGAGGCGAGAGAGGAGACACGAGAGGAGGCAAGAGAGGAGACGCGAGAGGAGGCGCGAGAGGAGACGCGAGAGGAGACGAGAGAGGAGACGCGAGAGGAGACGCGAGAGGAGACGAGAGAGGAGGCGCGAGAGGAGACGAGAGAGGAGACGAGAGAGGAGACGCGAGAGGAGACGCGAGAGGAGACGAGAGAGGAGACGCGAGAGGAGACGAGAGAGGAGACGCGAGAGGAGACGAGAGAGGAGACGAGAGAGGAGGTGCAGCCCTTCTGCAGCAGCACGGTCGGAGCGGGAGGTGGTAGACGCACGGGGCCTGTAGCAGACGCACAAGGGCTTTTAGTATTCCACACAGATGCAGGCTGCCTATCTGAACCCAGGGCCGAAAATCCAGCCCTGGAAATAGCATCTGAATGAGCTGCGCCTGGCTTCCCGACTGAGGACCGAGCACCAGTCTTTCTCCTCTCGCAGGGTACAAAATGAGAAACGAGAAAAGTCCGCTCTGGTTCAGGCAGAAAAGGAGGGATGAGAACTAGCGGCTACGTAGCAGATCTAGGTCTGCAGAAATGATCTTCTTGAACTTGGTTGAACTCCTTCCCCTTCACACGAGCATGTACACACACACACACACACACACACACACACACACCCTAATTCCTAATTCAAAAGATTACTTTATCAGAATTCTTTCTCCCATTCCACTCTCAATCCGTATTACCTAAATCTCTTTCTGTCTGCCTCTTCTCTATTAGGTGTGGAGTCTCACCTATTACCTCAAACCTTTACTTTAAAAACCCAACAAACGTTTCCTGTTCTAGAGGAACCTTGACTACTATCAGTGACAGAATCTCCTCCTTTGTTAGGTGGTATCACAGCCTGAGACAGACCAGGCGGTACAGACAGACCACGTAGTGTAGACAGACCAGGCAGTGCAGACAGACCAGGCGGTACAGACAGACCAGACAATGCAGACAGACCATACGATGCAGACAGACCAGGCATTGAAGACAGACCAGATCACACGAAACAGATCTCAACAGGTGTTTAGTTAACAGTGCCTCCTCTCTGAGACTGTTACCACCCCTAAGTGTCCACCACAGCCTCATATCAATGACATGGAGGACATTTCTGGCCGTAGAACATTGTCCTACATGTTGTTGTAACATGTGACTCCGTTGGTAGGTGCAGGCAGCCACCGTGAACTGCAGGTTTTTAAACGATGTGTATATTTGGTTCAGATTCACCATGGAGGTGAGAGAAGACAGTCTCCGTGTGGAAGAAGGAACACGCTCCATTCCGCTTACTTATTTTTAAAACATGTTTTGCTTCCCCAGGTCAGTAGGCAGCTGCTCTACCCGTCTAGGTGATGTGACCGTCTGGAAACATAGCTGCAGGTTATAGTTGTATGGGGAATGTCGTTTATTCGTCCTACAGAAATTCTATTTTCATGTTTCTGCGCTACAGATTGGAGATCAGACTAATGTCTGGTACTATGTTCCACTAGTGCTTGTGTGGCTTTCAGTGAAAAGGGAATCTGCAAATAGAGAAAATAATCACGACAATGTGCAACTCACAGTAACTTAAAATAGTTCATTGTCATGGTAACTCGTCAGTACTTGCACAAAATGTCTTATAGTAAGATGTGTGTGAGCGTAAGGGGTGTGTGTGTGTGTGGGGGGGGGGGGGGGGTGTGCTCCTCACATACATGCCTGCACACATGCATGCACACTTCATTAATACCTTTTACTTCGCCAGCACAGTTTTTCGTTCTTACGGCCGTTTATCAGTACCGACTCTTGAAGCGTGACAGTTGTAATGAACCCATTAGCCATGAAATTGAGCTTTCTGATCTCTGGGGAGAGGAATTGTGCAGAACTCTCTCTGCACCTCTGCAAGTTTGGTGGTTTGTCATTAACAAAAGCAGGATGTCTGCACAATGTGTGCATGCATTTATCTTCAAGTAGTTTAACAGTTTAAGTATAAGGAAATTGTCTTTTTAAATAAGAGATGTTCTGGTGTTATTAATGCTGTAATATTTTAGACGCATCCTTCGTTTTATACAGCTGGTATATACAGTATTCAGTATTAATGTATAATGAAAACAGATGAGAGCTTCTTTATGGTCTCTCATTTAATAGTTTCCAAAAAAAATACTCATAGGCGAGAATACGTTTACATTAGAAGCAGGACACCTCAGGTCACTGCAGGGCTGCAGCTCCCTACCTGTCCTGGTTTGCTGGGCTGTGTGATGCCCCCCCCCCCCCCGCCCTGTCCTCCGCCATCTGACTCCCCACCTGGCGCACGCGCTGACCTCCGTCTGTCCGCTCCCACACCTCCTCGCGTCCCAGGACCGGCTGTCAGAGAAGCGGCTTGGCGGCCCGGCGCTGAGAATGCCACCGCGGCGTCTCTTAGCACCTGTTTCTCCGCACGCCGTTGGCTCGCATACAGGCGGACGCGGTGGACCTTGGTTTTCGGTTCGCTGTGAATTCAAACGGCATAAATGACGCTTTGACAGATTAAGTGTGTGACATTTACTGAACGGTGCGCTCGGTCGGTCCCACTTCACCACTATTCCTCCTCTACTGGTACTAGAACATTATATCAGTGAAATGTGTGGCCACTTCACCTCAAATCCCTGCATTTTCAGCGAGCTAAAAAGGCGTGTGAAAGAGAAAAAAAAAACCTGAGAGGGTGCCAGGACACCATAAGAGATATACAAAATTAGCCAAGTGCTCTGTTCCCAATCCCATATATGACTCACGTTTGGGGGGGGAGGGCTGGCAGGTGTCGTGGGGAGGTGCACAGTCCCTGGGGTGATTACCTCTTCAGTAAACTACTGATTGCTAGCAGGCACACAGTCATTAATGAATGCTCTAATCAGGGTGAAATTCACCTATTATGTATGGCATTCACACTTGAGCACTGCGAGATTTATCATTTCCCATTCTGCCTGTGTATTGCGGTGGAGGGATATTCAGGCTCTGCCAATGTAAACGGCGCTGGAGGAGGCAGAGGATCTTCTCTTTGAAGTAGAGGTGAGAGTATTTTTAGGTCTGACACACATACAGTAGCGAGGAAGGCTGGTTAGAAAGGCAAGCAGCATCCGTGCGCGGAGAAACAGGGACGGGGGAGAGCAACGGAAAAGTAGCCCAGATTTTGAGCTGTGAATTGCAGATTGTGGAGATTTGAATATGACCCATTTTTTTGGCTTGTGGCGTGGAATTACACCTCCTGTCTGCACACGTTGACGTCAGGCTTGACGGGGGCCGACTGCAGAAGACACTTCACACTTCCTCTGTGTTTCTCTCCCTGCAAGCAGCTTCCCACATTAAACCACATTTACCACATTCATTTACCCTTCAGGTTTACAGAAACCAAAAAGATGCTAGGGGTGGTGGTGTAATTAAAACACTGACTATTTTAGACCCAGTGCCCCTGGGGAAGGCTAGCCATAGCAAGCAGTTTTGTACGTGCCTCTAATTATACAGACAATAGACCTTCCATACTTATGCAAGCAGGAAAATGTTAATGTATGTGTTACATAGACCTATTACATGCACTCAGTAGAGCCACAAGCATATCGCCTGTCACATGAGTTTATAAATGAATCTGTACAGGTGGTACACACATACACACACACACGCACACACAGCCATATAGATCATTGTTTGTAGATGCTCTGTCTGATAGGCATGCTTTATGGTTCAGGTCACCAGATGCTAATCGGTTACAGTTTGAAAAAGACCATATCATAAAGAGCTATCCTTAATTTCCAGACAGCAATATCCTCTGGACAAACAGAGCCATGGCTTTGAAACCATTTCAGCTTCAAGCCAGTTCCAACATGTTCCAGCTACAAGTCATTTATTTTCCAATCTTTTTTTTTTCCATGCACAGGGTACAATCAATTCCACTGGATGTCTTCAGTCTCAGAGAAACTGCAACACATCTACACTGCAGGATTCATGAAATAGGGACCCACTGTGCCTACATAAAATGCTGACACTCCAAGCAGAAATTGCAGAAACACTTTAAACCTTCCCCTGAACTAAAATGTCGTTCCTCTGCCCTGTTCCTAGCCCAGGACCACTGGCTCAGGCTGGCTCAGGGAAAATGTGCTTCCCTTCGCAATCAGCCCGAGGTGTTTCTCTTAAGCACAGGATGAGCAGAGGTAAGAGCTGTGGGCCTGGCTGCCTGCCCTGCTGCTGGGGGGCTGTGTCACGTCGCAGGCCGTAGTGGGGAAGGGGCCCTGATTAATACCGCATCGCCCTTTACTGTTCCAGAACGGCAGGACGCCATTAGTATTCTGAACATGGAGGCCAGGAGTGTTTGTGAAGTGAAGCAGAGGCAACAGCAGAGCGCACGTGTACTTGGGCTCACACACACACACACACACACACACAAATTCAGTGTCTATCTGCGCATCTCCTAACATGGATGCGAAATGTGCCTGAAACTAGAATGGTGACGCTGAAGGGAATAAAGATGTGTAAGGACACAGATGCGTCGATATGGGACTTACTACCGCTGTTCCACAAACCCAAAGACAAGCGCCCGTGCGTCTTGCAACCTTCTCTCTCCGAGCAGGTCTGGTGAAGGCTGTGCTCTCCTTGCTACTGTGACAGGGGCTCAGTGTGAGATGATCGCACACAGTCCAGTGATTCATTCTCCCAACAGGCCTGGACGCAGCCCATAAAACGATGCTGAAGATGGCCATCAATCTGCAAAGACGTGCCTTCATACAGTCTGTTTGCAAGATCAACTGTGGGCTTGAGTGTGGGTATATAAACTCCTCACCTCGCTGTGTTTATGACCCGTGTGGAAGGCATTTATGTGGACGACGGGTGGCCCGCAGGATGCTGTGTAGCTGAGTTTTGTAGCAGTCATGCTGCTCTTAACACTGCATAATATCAGACACGTGTTTCAGAAGGATTTCACACTTAGAAGAGACGGGAAAGGCATCAAAATTCTTAAAAACCCTGTTTGGTTTTTGAAAGCTCGGACGATTGCGCTTGGCTTTGTCCTCACAATATCACGACGAGAAAAACCACAGCTAACGAGAGTGGAGGAACATATCAAACTCCATCTTCGTTCACATAGGAGGAGATCTGACCAACGCAATGTTCTTGAATGTTCTCAGCTCTTTATGAGACAGAGTTTGCTTCTGTCAGCTCTGAATCAGCAGACTCAAACATCCCAAGCAGACAAGCGACCCCTTGCTTAGATCCCTCTCCTTCCTCTCCTTCTTCTCGTTCTTTCGTTCCCCGCCTTCTCTCGTGTGCTTACTCCCCTGCACCTCCGCTCTGCATCCTCCTCATGTTCTCTAGCTGTGTGTTTAGCAGCCAGACCCCAGCGTCCTCCGTGATAGCTCGCTAATGATGTATGTGCCCATTGCACAACATTAATATCCTTCCCTATGCAATCCCAATGCCATGACAGACCAGCCAGGGTTATAAATAATGGCTCAAGCACACAGCCTCTCATCAGCGCTGATTTGTGCATGACAGATATTGTGCCAGTGGGACAAGGACATCCAGGAGGAATGACTAAATACACCGAGTGGAGAGATGATGTAAAAACGTAGAAATATCAGCGAGAAGAACCTAATTAATCATGGTTTCTGTGCCAAAAATGAACACACAGTTCAGTATTCCAAGGAACTGAGACAAAACAGGAGGTTCTGTTTTAAAGCCACCCCCCCCCCCCTCCAGGAAACATATTCCTGTTCATGCTGTGAATGTTGGCACATATTTTAGCTATGACAGCGGGGTTAAATTAGACCAATCCCACCCTTACCAGCTCACCCTTTTGTATACCGCAACAGATGATTCGTGTGAATGAGGGAGCATCGTGTGGAATGATTCACTGCCTCTGAAGCAGTTCACCAACTGAGTTTGAATCCTTATTCAGCCGCTGGTCCCTGTATTTTGTCAGCCAAATTTTAAACATATTGTTGACGGCATCCTGTCCTCAGTCTCAGTCCGTATAAAAGGAAAGACGTGGCGCTGAATAGAGATAGAACAAAAGTAAACACCTTTCTTTTTGTGACAGCGTGTTGAAATGCTCAATAATTCTTGTATTCGTTTCCTCTGGTTTTTTTCCCGCCTGCCCTTATTTGAGAAACACCCTTCACACTCCTCCTTCCTCTCATCCACCTCATCATCCTCACTCATCCGTCGGTCCTGGCTTCTGATCTAATCTTAGCAGATATTCTTGTCAGTCTGAATTACCACAACAACAGGAAGGCGAGATAAACAGAAACATAAGCAATATCAGCGTGAGCAGTTATTTTTGTACTGGTCAATTACCAGTGACAGAACATCAATACTCCATCTATATTTACTCCCAGCACATGAAATGTTTCCTCCTCTCTGAATATGACAGACGAGCAATGAAATGATGTAATAAATGACCATGTGCTTGTCCAGCGGCATCAGGACTCGTAAGGCAAATGGAAAGTAATTGTATTGTAGTGCTGTTGTAGGTCACTGTCTGTAAATGGTGTGTGTGTGTGAGCCTGGCCTTGATTACTGGTTGTAGGTCATGGTCTACTTTTGATCATATATGAACTAGGAATTCTATTATAGTAGTATAGTAGTATAGTATAGTAGTCAAATAACAATTCACTATTCCTATGAATACAAATACTTGGATTTATATATAAATATAAATGTTTGGTGTGATTAATTTCTTTAATGTTTCCCTGTTTCTGTCTTGTTATAGCAAAAAAATAAAGAATAAGTAAGAAAGTAAAGAGTTAAAATGGAGAATGAGAGAGAGGGGGAGGGAGAAAGAGAGAGAGAGAGAGCGAGAGAGAGCGAGAGAGAGCGAGAAGGTCGACCTTTAAGTTGCCCATCTGAAGGTTTTGTTCTTTTTAGGTCTCATTATCCACTTTAACCTTTGACCCCATTGGTTATGTTCAAAACACACACACACACACACACACACACACACACACACACACACACACACACACACACACACACACACACACACAAAGATAGAGATCATTCACTCTCTGACTCTCTGGCAGTCATTTCTGACCCTGCTGTACCTTTTAAATGTCAAGAGATCTGTGTTATGCTAGTGCTGCTTGATTCTAGAGTATTCAGTGAGAACGAGGAGCTGCTGCAGGAGTACTAACACTGTGTGTGTGATACCAAAAGCCTTTGAGACAAAACATTTGTCATAGGCTTCCATTATATTTCCATTAACAGGTTTTTAATTATTATTATTTTTCTTGTCTAAAGCATTTCCATTAATTTCCCACATACTGATATGTTGTAAATAATTAAAATGACAGTAGCATTCCTTCTTAATAAACTGAATGTAACAATGAATAGAACATTAAAGGATGAAATTTATTTGCTGACAAACACTGATATTACCCTTCATTAGTCTTCTGTATTAAACCTGCAAATCTTTTCTTTCATTATAACTTCTTGCAAGCTGCGTGAGACATTACACAGACTATAATTTATGGCACAAACAATTGGAAGTAGAGTCTACATAAAGAATAAATCCATCCAGAGAATTTTTTATTCATTGTACAAAGTTACTATAAAATGTATTTTTCACTTATTCTGAGTGCAAATACTTATATGTCAAGTATATCAACATCAACACATACCTACAGTAAATTAATGCTTACTCAAGAAATACACACAGACGCACACACAGACACATCACTACTATAGGGCACTGTCCTCTCTCTCTCTCTCTCTCTCTCTCTCTCTCTTTCTCTCTCTCTCTCTCTGTCTGTCTCTCTCTCTCTCTCTCCATTACTGCAGCCTAATTATTTCTAAGGAAGGAGTCCCCGTGCAGATGTGGATTGGTTCATGCATTGACATTTCTCCCTCTGTCTCTCTCACTCTCCATCCTTAATTGTTCATTTTATTATTCATTTGTACCCCAAAATTGCTCTTCTCTAAAGACCAGATTCATAATGAAAGCTACCCAAATCTCCCTGAAACGACTATTGAATGAAAGTAACTTGTAGTTAAATGCTCTGAGAATTACTTAGCAAAGCACAAGTGCTGATAATATTTCCTTACACACGTGAAGCTCTAATGGAACAATACTGACACTGTATCATCACATTAAAGGACAAGAAACATAACCAATATAACCTACATCTCAATTTCAACTTAGACAAATTAGTATGCCATTTAAATAGCAGAATATTCTGTGTTTTGTACTGAACTACATGGCATGTTCTTTGTGTCCTGTGGTAATATTACCACGGACACAATTTATTATTATTATTATTATTATTGTAATTATTATTTTATCTTTGTCTGCACAAGCAGTGATTCAGCTAATAGTTGTTCAATTGCAGAGGCTCAGAGTCCAGTGAACAGGAGTGTCCACATTAGTAATGCAGGGGGAGCAGACACAGACCAGCAACGTAGACCTGGATAACACACCGACACAGACCTGCAAGGTAGACCTGGATAACACACCGACACAGACCAGCAACGTAGACCTGGATAACACACAGACACAGACCAGCAACGTAGACCTGGATAACACACCGACACAGACCTGCAAGGTAGCCTGGATAACACACCGACACAGACCAGCAACGTAGACCTGGATAACACACAGACACAGACCTGCAACGTAGACCTGGATAACACACCGACACAGACCTGCAAGGTAGACCTGGATAACACACCGACACAGACCAGCAACGTAGACCTGGATAACACACAGACACAGACCTGCAAGGTAGACCTGGATAACACACCGACACAGACCAGCAACGTAGACCTGGATAACACACAGACACAGACCAGCAACATAGACCTGGATAACACACCGACACAGACCTGCAAGGTAGACCTGGATAACACACCGACACAGACCAGCAACGTAGACCTGGATAACACACAGACACAGACCAGCAACGTAGACCTGGATAACACACCGACACAGACTTGCAAGGTAGACCTGGATAACACACCGACACAGACCTGCAAGATAGACCTGGATAACACACCGACACAGACCAGCAACGTAGACCTGGATAACAAACCGACACAGACCTGCAAGGTAGACCTGGATAACACACCGACACAGACCTGCAAGGTAGACCTGGATAACACACCGACACAGACCAGCAAGGTACACCTGGATAACACACAGGCACAGACCAGCAAGGACCTGGGTAACACACCGACACAGGCCAGCAAGGTAGACCTGGATAACACACCGACACAGACCAGCAAGGTAGACCTGGATAACACACTGACACAGACCAGCAAGGTAGACCTGGATAACACACCGACACAGACCAGCAACATAGACCTGGATAACACACAGACACAGAGCAGCAAGGTAGACCTGGATAACACACCGACACAGAGCAGCAAGGTAGACCTGGATAACACACCGACACAGAGCAGCAAGGTAGACCTGGATAACACACAGCTCTGAACAAACCAGTGTCAGAGTAATAAACAACCTCAGCTCTGCACAGTTTCATGTTTCACTCGTCCTCCAACACACCATCAACTCACAAAGAGTTTATTATTAACTGACAAGATGTGCTAGACTCCTGAACAGATTCAGTTGTTCACGGACGTGTCTCAGGACAGGGGACAAATGCTTTAGTAACTAAGTTTGTTTAGTCTTTAACATATGATGTACTCAGCATCAAAACATGTGTATGTTCTTTATATATGTCACTGGGGATCTATCAGAGATGGCGACTTCATGGACGGCAACATCTCACGTCTGAGATATTTTGAAAGACTCATGACTCGACTCTGACTTTTGTTTGATTGACTTGTGACTTAAGACTGCTGACTGTGTTCCATGCCTTTGTGATTCAGAATACAGCATTACCAACTTGTAAGTAAATGTGACTAGATAAACATTTGCTAAAGGGGACTTGAGAATTGGACATACACCCTAGACACTTGAGACTTGGATTCTTACGAAGGGACTTGTGAACATCTCTGATGTCTATTCATATCTTCACATGTCCCGTTGTCTTCCTGTGTTTGGTTTATTTTCACAAAGTTGTCACAAAGATTTAACCATATGTCATATTTTCCTAAATGCTAAAAATCAACACCTAACAACTCCAGAAGTTGTTATTTATATAATATTGCAGTGAAGAGGATTTTTGACGTCAACCACCCTTTAACGCACGTGTTGTTTTAGCCCCCTCTAGAGGCTGGACTCCTGTACTAACAAAACACAAATCAGTTGGGGGGGATAATACATGACGTGCTAGTTACGCTACCAGCCCCCCCCCCTCCCCTCCCAAAAAAAGAAAGAAAAATATTTGTTTTTGACCAAATAAATTATTTATGTTGATTTCATTCTTAGTGATCATCAAACTTTTTAAGGATGTTTATCACGTTACCTGAATTTGATTATCTCTATGAAAACTGCAGTGTGGTGTAGATAAAAGAGACACTGATGTTAAATGAAAGCCATTGTACTGAGTAATTGTCCCTCTATTACCTTTTTATTTTAAACAAACAATATTTTAAAAAATATTTGTTTATATATATATAAACAAATATATATATATATGTTTTCTAGACAAGGATCCACTAGAATAATTAAGGCCTTCAAAACATATCTAAAAAAAGTTCCCGGTTCTTCTGTGTTACATTGATAAGGTTCTTAGATAACTATGGAAATACAAAAATTCATAACATAGGAATTAAATATAGTTGTAGTCCAGGAATGAATGTTGGCATATTCCTTGAGTTAAGGCTGTGTTACTGTGTAGGGTAAGTTCTCTTAGTAGTATTCTCAATAAACATTAATTTATGATAATAAACAGCAACAAGTTGAGTCAAGTTTATTTATTTTTATTTATATATGATACAAGAATAGTTTGTGCAAGAAATGAATGTAACGTGGGCTGTACATTATCAACAGGGGACGTTTTTCTGCAGTTCAATGGAAACCCTGTAAAGCACAACACAACCTGTACAGTTTGGCCATGACTGTCAGAGAATATATCCTAGCATGATATATATAATTTTATACACAATATTTCAGCTTGTATACATTTACTGGTTGTAAGGTTATGTATGTATTTAAAGTGCAAAAACAAAAACTTACAGTGAAGGCATGACCCTGAAGTGCTGTGTGTGTATTTATGTTCTTATGTGAGCATGAGTTTGTGTGTGTGTTTTTATTTGTGTGTGTGTATGTATGTAGAAGCCTCATTTACACTGTAATATGGCCGGTTGGATATTATACTAACACGCTCTCACCCTCAACTTACACGCACATGCACACTCACTACACATTCTCACACACTCACTACACACTCTCTCACACACTCACCACACACTCACACAGTATATGGTCTAGGCTGGAGAGGTGTCTATAGAATACAACCCTTACCAGATCACTGACGAATATGAATTTCAAAGTATTCGTCTATTTGCGATACACTGAGTCTGTGCAATATTTTGAGTTATACAAATATAATTAATATGAACAGCTGAAAACAAGCGAACGTCTAAAATTCCCCTTTGTACATGTAAAAATAGACTTCTGTCCATATACACTGCTCTTTCGCCCTCATTACAAATAGCACCACAGGGTCTCACCTTTCAAGCGTAGAAATACGAAATTACCTGAAAGAAGAATTGAGCGTTGTCTTACTTTGGAAGGATAAGGCATCTCCAAAAATTTTAAAAAGATATGAAAAATATAAGCACTGTTAGTTGACTAGATTACATGTTTTATATTGTTTATATCTCATTCATCTTTTTTCCTTTTGACGTCATCACTGTATGACTTGTTTTCTTCAAAGCAGTTATATGTAGCCTCACAGTTAAGTGTCATCATAACTCTTGCAGGTGGTGTTGGGGTGGGTGGGGTCAGTCTCACTGTCCAGTTCCACGGGTCTGCCAAGTGCCATGGGTTAGTTCTGCTGAGAGCCCTAAGATAAGGGGGGGGGGTGTCTTCATTATCAACCTGCCAGTAGTTCAGACCACAAAACATTTCAGCTGTTTTCACATCTCTTCACTAGTGATGCCTGTGTGTTTACCCGTGTTAGTCGTGTGTTAAGTCTCTGTTGTGAAAAATAATTATAGCTGGACAAACTTATTTTGAGTAGTTTTCGATTAAATCATCCACATTCTTGAATACAGGTTGTCCTTAGCACTTCAGTTTATATACTTATACATTGTGCAGAGCTGGAAGAATGTGTCTCAGGTGGGATCTGATCCACACTGACTTGTGCCCGAAATCTCAGCTAAGACTCACTCAAGCGTCTGACATTCTGAACACTCCCTGGACAGCTGACTGAATCTGGAAAGAATGGGAACGCGCTGCATGACCAACTTCACATAATTAACTAGGCTGCTTAGCCATGGTTATGGTTATTTTTACATTATAGTGACAGAGTCAGGCTCTGGCCTGGAGCGGAGAGCTTAGACCGTGTCATGCTAATGTCTGCAGCACGACTGCCTGCCAATGCAGGAGACGTTCAACAGAAAATGGGCACCACTGAGATTATGCAGTGTTCTTGTCCCTGACATTCACAGCACCTGAGACACAGGAACATAGACACAGGAGAGAACTGCTCTACACTGTCCATTAAAAATGTGTTTCCATAGAAAAATAGAAAACATTTGTTTTATTCTTGGGAAGAGAGGCGGTGCGTTAAGAGAGGAGGGGGTGTTTAAGGGAGGAGGGGGTGTTTAAGGGAGGAGGGGGTGTTTAAGGGGAGGAGGGGGTGTTTAAGGGGAGGAGGGGGTGTTTAAGGGGAGGAGGGGGTGTTTAAGGGGGGAGGGGGTGTTTAAGGGAGGAGGGGGTGTTTAAGGGAGGAGGGGGTGTTTAAGGGGAGGAGGGGGTGTTTAAGGGGTGAGGGGGCGTTTAAGGGAGGAGGGGGTGTTTAAGGGGTGAGGGGGCGTTTAAGGGAGGAGGGGGCGTTTAAGGGAGGAGGGGGCGTTTAAGGAAGGAGGGGGTGTTTAAGGGAGGAGGGGGTGTTTAAGGGAGGAGGGGGTGTTTAAGGGGAGGAGGGGGTGTTTAAGGGGTGAGGGGGCGTTTAAGGGGTGAGGGGGCGTTTAAGGGGTGAGGGGGTGTTTAAGGGAGGAGGGGGTGTTTAAGGGAGGAGGGGGTGTTTAAGGGAGGAGGGGGTGTTTAAGGGGAGGAGGGGGTGTTTAAGGGAGGAGGGGGTGTTTAAGGGGGGAGGGGGTGTTTAAGGGGGGGGGGGGGTGTTTAAGGGAGGAGGGGGTGTTTAAGAGAGGAGGGGATGTTTAAGAGAGGAGGGGATGTTTAAGGGAGGAGGGGGTGTTTCACCGAGTTGGTTCTCTTGCGTTTCCAGCAGTCGGGGTTGAGACGTTTCTGCTCCTCGGCGAGCGCTTTGGCCTCCATGGTGTACATCCTCCTCTCCTCATTCTTCATCTTCTTCCACTTATCGCCCAGAATGACACTAATAGCTCTGGAGGCAAACAGGAGCCGTCAGTGTTCAGAGTCAGTGTTCAGTGTTCAGTGGTCAGAGCAGCTCACTTTGTGAGTCAGAAAAGAAGAATAGACACTACTGCTCAATTAAAATAGCAATTATACTGCTGTAGTCATTTAGTAATCTTATAACAACCACCACTATTACAGACCGCTGACCATACATTATATATTACTGAATGTACAGTCAGTACATCTGTATAGAGCTGCATTGATGTCCCGGCAACAGCCTGTGTGGTTATTACACTTTAAGGTTATTTCTTAATAAATGAACAGAATGTCTTGGATAAATATGAAAAATATACAAAATGATTGATTGTGCTGATATTTTCTTAACACACCTGTTGTCTTTTCCAGGATACATCTGTGTGTATTCCACTCGATATTTCTTAGCAAAGAGCATGAACGCGTTCATTGGCCGTTTGCACTTTGTAGGCGTGGCTCCACTGCCCCCTGAGGAGTGGCGTTGTGATTTGCTACTGGGGGAGTGGTGGGCGGAGCCAGAAGGTTCAAGTTTGTCACAGTCGGGGCTGACAGTGCCCCCGCTGGACTGGGAGGCTCTGCGCTGGCGTGCCATGCTGCTCAACACATACACAGCAGACGAATCCAGGGGGGTGAAGTCATAACTGCAGAAACACACACCGCACACACTGAAGAACTGTTTAAATATACTCATAGTTCACAAAACTGTATCAGTAAGCCATACATCATGGTAAATCGCATTCATCACGAGCTTGGGATCTATACCAATATGTTATTTTTCTGACCTCCTGAAGGTGTCAAACACAGTGGAGTCGTCACAGTTGATGGCGTCACGGTGTCCTGGGGGCAGACACACGTCCCCCACCTGCATCTCATAACAGGGGATGCCGTGCTGCACCACAGTAAGGCTCGGATAAAAGGAGGACCATCCTGACACACACACACACACACACACACACACACACGACACACACACACACACACCACACACACACACCACACACACACACACGACACACACACACGACACACACACACACACACACACACACACACACACACGACACACACACACACACGACATATGACATTCCAGTCCAAGACAGACAATATGTGACAAAGACACTTAATGTTCAGTTATGATGAAATGAACATAGAATATGTTTATATGAAGCAGATCGTGGTAAGCACATGAAGCAGATATTCAGTAAATATCAGGTGTTTAATAATGCACTCAAACTCATTTCAGGTAGATCTGAAAGTGCTAATTCAACTCAGTATTGATTGTGGATCATATTAGATTAGAATCATTTTCGAGATGTGGCTACATGTGAGTAAGTGTCCATGTTTTGACCCTCCAGACTATTTTCACATACATGGCCCTTCTTAAAAAGAAATACATAAATCAAATTCACAATGCTTTAAAATATGAACGAAGCATCACTACACCTATTATCTGTTTACCTTTATTTCTCACATAAAACGGATGGTCAAGTTGGCACTCAGCAGTCAGAAGCCCTGCCTCTGGAGAACCGGGGTCAAAGGTTAATTTCAGAACAGACTGCCCAAAAGACACGGTCTCCTCCAAGACCACGAGCTTCAACCCCTCAGACCCAAAGCTCTGCAAAGCAAGACGGAGTGTCAATGTTGTACTCGTCGTCCACGCCGTCCTCACTGAAATCCCACAACCTGTAGGGTTTGTGTTGACGAGAGGACGAATCGGAGTCATTTCAAGTGAGGCGTCTCGCTAATCGACTTGTGTGGAACATCAGGGGAGCTTCACCTTAACAGGACCGACGTGCAGGCCGCCGTCATCATCAGACTCCTCCTCCGACTCGGCCACGTCCTCCACATCCCGCCACTCCATGTTGGGCCCTTTATGGAAGCGCAGACGTGTTCCTGCACACACACACCCGGGGCTTTTACACACGGCCCGGTACTTTAGTCAATGAGGCAGAATCTTGAACATTCGGGTGTTCTTCGGATTCGGATAAGGCTGTAAAACCAAACTGGGCTTCACACCGTTCCTCAGGAACTGAGAGTGGAGGGAGAAATGGGTGGAGTCATCTCAGATGACTGGTGTGCTTGCTCCCCTCCCATTGGCCCATTCTCTCAACTTGTTTTTGCTCTTTTTCCGTTGTTATGGTGCATATGTAACAGCAGAGGGCGCTAAAGCACCCACAACAGCTCATTCATAAAATGGCTGGTGCACACTTAACAAAGGGATGAAGTAAAAAAGAAAAAAGTCAGCTGTTTTTCCCCCCACACAACTGAGAAGTGCGTGAATACATTCTCCCTTTTATCAGCTGGTGCACAGACCTACACAACAGCTACTAAAGTATGATTCTGTAGTGTATGAGTGATCTTCAGTCACACCAAACAAACAAAATGTTGTTTGTTTCCCACTCAGATTCTCTGTTCGTCTGTGTATACCTTTCAAAAAGCAGTGCCAGACGGTGGACGGCCATGAGTGTGACCACCCCATGTCGTCATCGTCGGACAGGGGAGACACGCAGAAGACCGAAGACTCCGACTCACTGCTCGCCTAAAACGGCAAGATGAGCAAAATAATGTAATGTCAAAATTACAAGTCTCACAGATGACAGTAGCATGCAGCTAAGGTGATGAATGCCAGAGGGGCTAGTGATGCATTCTGGCAGGTGGACACGTGTGTGTTAGGCAGGTGGAAATGTGCGTTGGGCAAGTGGATATGTGTGTGTGTGTGTGTGTGTGTGTTAAGCAGATTTGTACGTGTTGGGCAGGAGGACGTGTGCGTGTTGGACAAGTGAATGTGAGTGTGGTGGGCAGGTGTGTGTGTGTGTGTGTGTGTGTGTGTGTTTGTTGGGCAAGCAGATGTGTGAGTCTCGGTCAGGTGGGCGTGTGTGTGTTGGGCAGGTGGACGTGTTTTGGCCAGGTGTGTGTGTGATGGGCAGCTGGATATGTGTGTGTTGGGAAGATTAACATGTGTGTAATGCCTGTGTGTGTTGAGGTGAACATGTGTGTTGGGAAAGTTTTCGTGCGTGTGTGTGTTGGGCAGGTGGACATGTATGTATTGAGCAGGTGTGTTGGGCATGTGTGTGTGGGGAGCAGGTCGGTGTGTGTGTGTGTGTGTGTGTGAGCCAGGTGTGTGTGTGTGTGTGTGTGTGTGTGTGTGTGTGGGCAGGTCAAAGTAAAAGTCAAAGTTAAATTTATTTATATAGCACTTTTCACAACACATGTTGTCACAAAGCAGCTTTACAATCGTATGGGTCCAGATCCCTAATGAGCCAAAGGCGACAGTGGCGAGGAAAAACTCCCTATGATGGTGGGGAATAGGAAGAAACATCGGGAGAACCAAGACAGGTGTGTGTGTGTGTGTGTGTGTGTGTGTGTGTGTGTGTGTGTGTGGGGCAGGTGTGTACACAAGGGAAGATGTGTGTGTGGGGGGGGCAGGTGTGTGTGTGTGTGGGGCAAGTGTGTGTGTGGAGAAAGGTGTGTGTGGGGGGCAGGTGTGTGTGTGTGAGTGAGTGTGTGCGGAGGAAGATGTGTGTGTGTGTGGGGCAGGTGTGTGTGTGTGTGTGTGTGGGGCAGGTGTGTGTGTGTGTGTGGGGCAGGTGTGTGTGTGTGTGTGTGTGTGTGTGTGTGTGTGTGTGTGTGTGTGGGGCAGGTGTGTGTGTGTGTGTGGGGCAGGTGTGTGTGTGTGGGGCAGGTGTGTGTGTGTGTGTGTGTGTGGGGCAGGTGTGTGTGTGTGTGTGTGGGGCAGGTGTGTGTGTGTGTGTGTGTGTGTGTGTGTGTGTGTGTGTGTGTGTGTGTGTGTGGGGCAGGTGTGTGTGTGTGGGGCAGGTGTGTGTGTGTGTGTGTGTGTGGGGCAGGTGTGTGTGTGTGTGTGTGTGTGTGTGTGTGTGTGGGGCAGGTGTGTGTGTGTGTGTGTGTGTGTGTGTGTGGGGCAGGTGTGTGTGTGTGTGTGTGTGTGTGTGTGGGGCAGGTGTGTGTGTGTGTGTGTGTGTGTGTGTGTGTGTGTGTGTGTGTGTGTGTGTGTGTGTGTGTGTGTTCTGTACCCGCAGGCGTCGTCGTTCTCTCGTGTGACTGCGAGCAGGTCCGGGGGCGCTGGAGGCCAACGGTGGACGTGCATAGGAATGTAAACTGTTACTGCTGGCAAAGATACGCACAGGAGACGACCTGTGGAGACAACGTGAGGAGACGACGTGAGGAGACAACGTGTGGAGACAACGTGAGGAGACAACGTGTGGAGACAACGTGAGGAGACAACGTGAGGAGACAGCATGTGGAAGAGTTCACAATTTGAACAATGAAAAAGCCAGAGAAGACTGGATGATGGTGAGATGTGACTGACTACTGAGGGAAAAGGTTCAAAGGTGGTAAATCAAGGGTTGGGCTTAATGTGATGAAAACAGTCAAATACGCCACTATAACCTTTCTGACAGGTGTCATTTGTTAACATATATGTGACTCCGTGTTCCTGACCTGTTGTGAGGGGTGTTTTGCAGTAAGGGGCTTTGGGGACTGGTGGCGATGTTGGCCAGCTCAGTCAGCCAGTTTGTGTGGGAGGAGCTACTCTCAGACGGCCCACTCCAGCCCTGGCCCGGTCCCTCCTCATGTGACACGCCCGGCGTCATCGGGAACACCGCTGTGGACAACTGGTCATCCTGAACCTCCTGTAGCTCTGGCAAATCATCTGTGAAAGAGGTAAACAGAGAATGAATGAATGAATGAATGAATGAATGAATGAATGAATGAATGAATGAACAAACGAACGTACGAACAGAGACAGAAGTACCATATTCCATGTGGCCCTCGCTGGACGGGCACCCTGGAGAAGAAGGCAGGTTTTCATTGCACTTCAGCAAGTCAAAAGCCTCATCCATGCCTGAACAGTCCGTTTGGGATTCCTGAACTTTGGGGGAGACTTGTGGGGTCTTCACTCCCCATACCTTGTTATGCCATGACACCTGTCCGGGCTGAAGACAGTAAAAGACAAAAAGGAAGCTGTAAGGATTTAGTATTGGCAGCAGTGAATTAGTAATCTGTAATTAGTTTAACTTAAAATACTAAATGTACCTAAAATACTAAATGGACACAAATCTTAGAAAGTATAACATATTTAAACTATATGTTCAATAGAATGAAGGAACAGAAGACATTGACTGACAAACCATCCTAAATTAAATTAGTAGTTTAATTAATTTTTTGTATTATTTATTATGAAAATATATAAAATTATATATAACTGCCACGTTTTATATATATATATATATATATATATATAGCAAAAATATCAAGGTTGTAGCTGTTTTCTGCTTGCGATAAGCATTGTTATTATGTAAACTGGGACACAGAACAAAACATGAAGCAAAACTTCAAATGGGCATTTGGCCATTTGACAGTCTCCGTGTCTGTAGACTCCAAGTCTTAAGACTCCGTGTCTGTAGACCGTCTCCGTGTCTGTAGACCGTCTCCGTGTTCTTTGTTTCAGAACTTCCAGTCCCCGTTTGGCGAAGGCTGGTCACGTGACCCTCTTGCACGCAAAGCCTTGTTTATAAACTCCACACTGCTCGCGCATGCGCAGCTGCGCTCATTCATTCACAACTGCGTAACACGGGATCAGTAACAGCGGCCGAGACGTTACGAGAAATTAAATTACAACAACCGATTTCAGGGATTAAACTAAATTCCATGACGACGAGTGTCGTTTCATAGCGGGCGATCTTTGGTCGATTTCGACATCCAACTGGTTTTAACTGTTAACTTGATATTTTCAGCAAATACGCAAAGGAAGGAATAAATAATCCAAGTTAACTCCGTCTGTAGAGACGCGTGTGTAATTAACAGGATCTATTAATCCCCAACACATGTTCATGAACATTAAACTACATGTAGGAGAGTGTTGGTTCCTAAAGTGAAACAAAGAGACGTGAATCACCTCCACCACTACACACACCAACACAAGACCCAGACGGACCTCGGTGAAGACATGTAGGACACACCTCGTGTCCCGTGTCCCGTCCACACGTCCAGACCCACGGACACAAACATCTCCACCAAGTAAACAAAAGAATGTCAACAAGTCCAGACACGGCCAAGAACCCGAGAGGAGCAAATGAATGGAGGAGATTCCTCCTGCTCCACGAAAAACACACCAAACGCGGGTGCTGGGTTGGAGGAGCAGCTGCTCAGATGGTCCAGGTGGACCTGCTGGACCAGGTGGACGTGGTGGACATCACACGGACCTTCTGGGTTCCACCATCTGCTCCATCCAGCAGCGCAACTACCAACCAGCAGCAAAACAACAAACGTCACCACGAAAAAAAAACGCATCTACTCGTAAGTTGTCGTTTTCAAAGGAAAGAATGAATGACAGTCTTCCCACCGGCCACGCCGACAACCTCCGTCTCCCGTCACGTCCACGGCCGTGTGGACCGAACACCGCCCGTGTTTCCGTCCCCCGTGTAATCGCCCCCGAACTTTTTACTTACCAAACCTGTCGCCATTACCGAAGATCTCTAACACTCTCCGAGGAGGCGGGACTGATTACTTTTAGACCTACCCGCTCAGTGGTCGACGGTCACGTCAATCTAACGTGCTCGAGGCCTGATTGGCCAGTTGTCCTAGCACTGCGCTGCATGGCTGGCTTTGTTATTGAAGTGTTCATTGGTCGGTCTGGCACGTCCGTTACTATAATAGTGTAATTCATTGGGTGCTCGAACATATTTTCAACACTGTCTTCTCTTTTGTTACTTGACTGAACCTTTGTTTTGCGTCAATACTAACGATCAAGACCTGTAATATTAACGTTATTCTTTTAAACACTTTACTTTAATCACTGTACTTGATATATTCTCTTTCCATGCATAAATCATTAAAAAAGGACCGGGTCACTAAACTTTAATACAAAATTGTATTTTATTTTGATGTTAGTCAAATATCACTGACAATAGTAGACCTTTATCTGAATTTCATGAAATAGAGAGCACTGGCAACACAAAGAGCTACTTTTAGAGCTGGTCAGACACAAATTGATGTTAAATATAGAAAACACAGAGCAACATTATTCCCAATTTAAAGTCTCTAACAGGTATACAGCCTAAATTTTATAAAATGATGGAACTACACAAAAAGCCTACAGTGAAAGTACTCAGTAGAGGCTGGCTACCAGGAGATGCGGGGTTCAGGCCCCCTGCATGAGCTAATGGTGTGACATCTGTGTGGAGGTAGACAGTATAAATAACCTCTTCAAATTGGAATAAAAAAGCTTTAAAAGTTTAACTTGCTAATGGAATAAAGACAATGTGATGCAATGAGAAAAAATCTACAGTATACATTAATGAAGAACAGGACTAAAACTGGTGAAACATATTGCAGTTCAGAAGTAAAGTAAAGTAAAGTAAAGTTTCAACCTTTTAAGGGCAAAAAGGGTGTCAAGCATTAATGCATGTGAATAGATAATGTGTTATGCATTAATGTGTATCTGATGATGATTCTTCTTTTATTTATTTATTTGTTTGTTTTTACCAAAAGCAAAAAACAAACATCACTCTAGCTTGGTGTGTATTAAAGAATGGATAACAGAAGGTTATTTCACATATGTCAAATATTCCATCATGAAACACCAAAGTAGCCAAACAAGCAAAGAAAATGTAAAATGTAAAATAAATGTGCTACACTTGAAAACATTCTATATGAATTTTATTTGAGTATGGATTCTAAACTGAATTCTAAAAAGGCTGTGTACAACATAATAATTTTCAGCGTATAGCCATGTGCAATTTTGTTTCATGAGGCTAGCATCAAAGTGCAATATCAGCATACACACTTCTGTTTCCCTTTTGTGTCATATAATAAAACCATAACTTGTTTATATGTGTAACAGTTATACTTCCAGCTTTTAACATAAGTGAACAAGTTTCAGTTTGTACCCTTGTCATACACATGGCCCATCCAAATTTATGTGCGATTTGCTCATTCTTTGAAGGTAATTATCAATGAGACATTTTAAAAACAATGATGAGAGTACTTAAAAAAATTTAACAGGATTCAGAAAAGCGATAAAATATAGGACAAATATCAATGTCAGATATCAACGTCTTGCTGCCAAACACAAAGAGAAACTAAGAATAACCATAAAAACATTTTTAACTGTATACATTTTAACAAAATACAGAACAGAATTGGGGAAACAAACCCATAACTGGATAAATAACCCAATAACTCTGACATAACCCAATAACTGGATAAACATATTATATTCCCAGTATGACAAAACACTTTATACATCGAAAAAACTTTTTTTTATAAACCTTGTGTAACCTGTAAAGAATGTCCTACATATTTGGCTTATCACATGTAAAATCACTATCACTGATACACCAGAGCTTCACTTGTGTGAATGCAAAACAATAACTTTGAGCTTCAGAATTTATGATCATATGGCATCTGACCAATGGCAAGAGGCCTGGACTCACCCTTATTTAACCCGTTCCTTATGTTGCATTTCAGTTTGTTGTTGTTGTTGTTGTTGTTGTCTTTGTAAGTTTCATGCACTCGGTTCCTCTATTTCTGTATGACTTCCGAAGAGGGAGACTAGCTGCTCTTCATAGTTAGCAATGTTGCGTTTCATAATATCCATGCATGGCCCGAGTAGCCTCTCAAACGCCTGGACATCCATCACTGTGAAACACGGCCCACACACAAGTGAGAATCACAATTACAAGCAATAGGTAACACAACATCTCCATAAATTAAACGGAAATTTCTTTCTAAAAATCATGAACGAATGAATGTTCATCAATATACATAAGATGTACCATTTGATTGGTGCAGAATTTTGAGACACACACACATGCTACATCTGTTATGATTACCACAAAATAGCTAGAAATGATTCTCTACAGGTTCCTCAGACAATAACGTGACGTTGTTGTGCATTTAGACACTGTTTAAATGCAAGGTGGTACCTAAGCACTTGACGTTCTCTACAGCGTATGCTGAAGCTGCCCTTGGCTTGTTGGTAACGAGGGCTAACTCTCCGAAGTACTGCCCTCTGGAGCAGGAAGCAATGTCCACCTCCTCCTCCTCACTGTCTAATTTCAACTGCCAAAAGAGATTAAAAAAAGAGGTAGAGTTAGAGTTGTCTTCAGCATTATTATTTTAATGTTATTATTTTTTAAAGATGTCTTATCTTTATATATGGAGATATGGAAAGTTACATGTTGTACTTGGTACAGATATTAGATATAGTTTTCAGCACTGCTGAAACACACCATAAATCTCATACTTGGGGGTGTTGACATTTAAAACAGTTAGATTGTAAAAGGTTTAAATCTTAAAGCTAGTGGGTGGATCCATTTCTCTTTAACTCTCATTGTAAGCCTCATAGAAAGACTCACTATCAATATTATAGTGAAATGATTTACATAAAATAATACAGATTTATAGACTGTCAATTAATGACATGACTTTTCATCCATTAATTTTGCTTCAACTTGATGTCTGGTATGCAGAATGTAGTACAGTAGAGAGAAATAGGATTTTAAGCTGTAAGGGAGAAGACTCCACAATTTCCTTTAAAATGAGAACTTACCCGGTTTCTCTTCATGGTGATTCTAACTTCACCTGATTCTACAATGTAGAAACAGTCTGCTAGGTCACCCTATAGAAATAAATGTATGGTTACTCTGTATGTCACTCTGTAGCAAGACAGATGTGGTTGTTTTTATTATCACAAAGTGATTATTGTGTAAGACATTGTGTAGCCTACTTACTAAGGGCTCACAGATATTCCTACATTCCACAGGACATTGACTAGGCCGTAAAAGCACTGACTATAACCCAGTAGTTATTTGGGGTGCCAGGACTGAAGAGCTCACCTGAGAAATGATCTGCTCACCATCGTTGTACACTCTGGATGACAATACATCCACCACCTTCATTCTTTCTGAGACCTAAAATATCATAAATGATTACGTGATTGTTCCCTTAGATTTTGATAATCAGCAGGTTTTTCTGTAAAATTCCAACCTCCAAGGATGTGAGGAGAGGAAGGGTCTCGATAAAAGCCTCATACATTTTCCTCTTCTTTGCGTTGTTTTTTACAATGATCCTTCTGAATGTTAACCGATCCTGCAGTTAAAACAAATGAACCAAACAAAAAACCACTTATTCAACGGTCATCTAAGTACTAAACTCACTTTATTGGTGAATAACACGTCTACCACTGTAGCACAGAGCTTTACTTCTGAGCAGGCAGGACTGGGACCCAACTATGAGTGGTCACTTCTTCTTACCATGACCCGGTAGTGTAAGATGATCACACACCTAAGACTCTTAGGCAAAGTTAATTGTTTTGAGCATTTCAGCAAGATTTAATGGAAAGTCTCACTACTTCAAGTCTCAGATGGCCATTAACATATAAATGTTTATATTTTCAGTGTCACTGGACCATATTTTCATTGGCTTTATTAATAAAAACTAGCAAGACTATATATACTACATTCCAGAGAAAAGCAGCCAACATGTTATTCCTGCAGCCTCTGTGTGTGGGAGTAATTTGGTATTTCGTCAAAACAGAAGAGGGCGCTCCACTGTGAAGCAAAAACAAATAAATAAATAAACAAATCATAAAAAGCACAACAAACTGCAAAACAACCACAGTTTTCTAATTAGAGCCGAATATTCTAATAAACAAGCAAAGCAATATATTATCCTATTAGAATATGGTGGAGCTTTGTTACCCATAGGTAGTAATTATCAAGGAGAGTAGAGTACCTTCAGGTACTCCAATTTTAAGTAATTAAAGCTTATCCTTTATCTCAGAGTAACTCACTAGGCACCACAAGGATCCAGATGAGGTAGCAATAATGGTGGCTGCTCGTGGTGTGTTGTACATCAAGGCGAGCTCCCCAAAACTCCCACGATTGTCGTAGGAACCAACCGCCCTAGTGGTACCTTCAGACTTCAGAAGGATGTCAAACGTCCCTCTGCAACAATCAAGCAATTTATAAAGCTCTTCACAAAACAGTAAGAACTCCTACATATTTGAATATAACAAAATTTGTATGCTGTTCCCACCGCTCAATGACATAAAAGTTGTCTCCGTCATCATCTTGATCAATGATGTGCTCCCCAGCAACAACGGTCTTCTCAAACATGGCATCCAATACTTGGGATATTTGCTCCTGATAAACGAAGATACCTTGTTTAAAAAACGCCTATCGACTGAATTTATACAACTTACATTATTCCGAGTACACGTTTCATTGCCAACATTGCTCTGTATAATTATTCTCATCGTTCCAGCATAAGAGTTAGAGCAAAATGTTAATGCATTATCCAGTTGTCCAATCAGGGCGGCTATGAAACATTCAGTCACTTCACTGTCCTCACTGGACGTTTGAATAACAAGCACTTATATACGATAGAGGACATTGTGCTTTAAGAGGAAAACGCACGCTGACAAAGCAGAAAACGCTGCAGCGTGGTCTTCACCTGGTCAAGATTTTTGAACAGAAGTATGTCTTTACAGGCCTCCTGCAGTCTCTGCCTCTGTTCATCTGTTTTTGGGTGAGTCACCTGCAAAGACAAAGCAAAAATAATAAGACAGACGATAATGTGAGCAGAAGAATAATTGTCAAGCAAGCATCCCCCCCCCCCCCCCCCCCTTCCCCACTTGATACCCCTGCTGTGAGTTCGGGTTTCTCGGTGTGTTAGATAATAATCTCTCACCCTTGGTTCCTTGTCTTCGTCGTCATCATCTGGGTTGAATGCCTCTGCACACACTGGTGTGGGTCACACAGAGGAGAGAGTCAGGTTAACATGGCAGCGGGGGAAACGGGGGCTGGTGTGCAGGGTGTGTTCGTTGGTTTAGCAGTCGCTTTACCATATTCAACTGGGAATAAAGCTCGTGAAAACCATCAGCGCTTTGAAACAAATAAAGAAGTGACTTTTCTGACGGCGCTGAAGAGTAAGTTCTCAAAATCCTAAGAAGAACCGCCTGGGCCCATTATTTCTCTATGGACCCTGTGTGCCTTTTCCATTTATGCTTTTGGCTTGTTTTTCTGTCTTTTGTCTCACTCTTTTCCTCTATTAGACTGGCAGTTGAGATGAGAGGGTCGTTTGCCTCCTCCGCCACACTCCCCCGATGTTCCTACTATTAATACCAGCACAGAGCATGACAGGTGCATCCAGTGTCTGGATCAATATACCTCCCACGGCCAGGCCTGAGTGTGCACTGTATGGCCAAATCCACGCTAAAGCCGCACTTCTCCTGCAGCTGTAGTCGTGGGTTATCTTCAACGCTCAGTCCAATGAGAACGCATCCTGTGTACGTCGATCGTTGGTTGAGAATGGAGTCCCATTAGAGATATATTCTCAGTGTGGCGGTGAAAACACACTCAGTTCTAAGCCAGGGAGACGCTCACTGCAGGCAGATCACCAAAAAGCCGATGGAACTCCCATTTGTTTACCAACATGTCTTATTGTTAACGCCAAAGACGGTGCTTGTGCAGTGGTGAAGCTACTAATTCTGAGAGCATGTTTAAGGACAGAGGATTCATGAGGTGAGCCCAAAGTGTTTAGCAATCTGAAGTGGTACCACCGCATTAAAGCTATGGAAATATGCTTTATATACAATATATGCTTTATATACTTTATATGTATGCTTTATATACAATATACATTTAAAAGAATTGTAATGATGCCTTAGATGACTTAAGAAAACATTTGAGGTTTTGTTTTTGTAAATGAGGTTTGAGGTTTTGTAAATACACGAGTGTGTTGAGAAAATTGTTATTTCGCTATTTCTTCATTAACTGGAGGAATGTGTGCACAAGCCCGATGTGTGCGCACACAGCCGCTAGCCCAGACGGGTCACATATTCCAGCACTTTCATTTGAGCCACAATCTTTTGATGCCTTTTTGTAGCGTCACAACAAACAGAATGATATGCTGTTAACAGCGCTGTCTGCCAGTATATACTGTATGTGAGAAAAGGCAAGACAAACGAGCCCAGGGCGTTCACGTCTTCCTTCTCTTTTACATCTATTTTAATCCTTAAAGCTCTAAAAACAAAGCACTGCTCTCCTCGTGCAATAAATGACCTTCAAGAAAAAAAAATCACTTTTCTCTTCTGCTTTATATCATTCCATCAGTACGTGTAGCACAAGTCATTCTGCCCCACTTCAGTCTGCTGAATGTAGATCATACCATACAGACCATTCTGACTCCCACCACGTGGAACTACATCAGGCCTGGACTTTGATCTTTTGAATCTACACCTCACCTCCACAGACAGACAAAACAAATCAAGCCCTGATCCAACAGCATTTCTACAGCCGTCAGCTTGATCAGTAAGACCAGTGTTTGATAGTTGATGCGTGAATTAGACGTACTCTTACAGGTGAATTAGATGAGTTCTCTCGTGTTAAATGTTAGATGGAGGATGCAGGGATGTATATGATGTCCTAAAACAGGACAGTCTCTACTCATATGGCTTTGTTCACATTCTTCAGATGGCATGACTATAGCACAGCTACAGACAATAAACACAATTTACATTGGTGGGCAAATATTTGATATTCTTGTTACCTGCAAAACGATATGTGAGCTAGGCTATATGACTGGATAAAATATATATAACACAGAGCTAATAAGGCACAATTAGTTACCAATTATAGTCATTAATTTCTACTTCCAAGTAAAATTTTCATTAGCAACAAAATGTTTCCTTGAAAGCATATTAAAATGGCATCATCTTTACAGAAATTGGTAAGAGTCACTTACCAGAAGGTCTCCTTATAAACCTGTTTATTACAGGAGCTGTAAAGAGAACACAAGGGTGTCCATGGTAGTGAGTGTCCTGTTCACGATTCCCAGCAGGTAAATAACACATTATTATAAAATAAGTCTACGTCATGTTGGATGTATTTCCTATTATTTAAAAAAAGAGATGGATTCAAGTTGCTTTGAAGTTGATGCCCATTTAAACAAAAAGCACTTAGCTCATCTAGACTGAGCATTTTCCTATAATAACCCATACGAGGCGTTTTCTCGTCAGCATAAAGAAAGCATATAGATTGGCATAAAATGCCACAGAGTGTGGGTGAGCTCAGAACGGGAAGGGACCGGGCCCTGAAAGAGCAGTATGTTTAACACACACACACACACACACACACACACACACACACACACACACACACACACACACACACACACACACTCATACACACACACACACACACACACACACACACACACACACACACACACACACACACACACACACACACACACACACACAATGGAGCTTATCCAGCTCACGACGCATGAAGGCAGATTCATCTGCTACAGATCCAAAGCTCGCTGGAGGCGCGGTGGGTCCAGGCCCATATCTGCATCTATCTGCATGTTGGGCTGCTGGTACTAGTCTGTGTGTCCCGCCCCTCTGCGGAGCGTCTCCTGCATTTATCTCTGGACTCATTTACCCCCCTGCACTCATTCAACTGTGAATCACAGCATCCTGTGCTTTTCAGTAGAGAGTCGATGTATGATTAAATCCTGAGTAATGGATGTATGTTACCATTAGGCCCGATGAAGATTGTTGATTTAGGCTACATTCATTCTAATACCTACACCATGTTGTAAATACTACAATGTACAATACTGGTCCACATTACAATTAAAATGCAACGTAGTAATTTGTATTATCACGTAATGTGCAGTGCATAAAGAGGCTGTAAAAATGTTTGAACGAGCCTATTCTGTTACCTACGAATTCCTCGTCGTCATCCTCGTCCTCTTCGTTTTCCGAGTCGATCTGCATCGCCTCTTCGATGAAGTTGACCACTTTCCCGGTTCGCACGGCCGAATTCTGCTCATTGCCAAACGCGGCACCCTTGGTTTCGTTCTCCTTCAGCTGGGTAAAATACTGCAGGGCGAACTCCAACAGATCCCGGGGCTGATTCCTTAACACCTCCACGGTAAAGCTCTGCAAAAGCTCCGTCAAGCCCTCGGGGATTTCTATACTCATTCCTGATACCAGATCACCGGAGAAAGATGTGCAAGATGTGCAAAATGTGCAAAATGCAGAATAAACCGGGCGCTGCGCTCTCACGTCAGGAATGAAAACAACCCGCCTTCCCCCAGATGTGTAATGCGGCAAAAAACGCACGGAGAACCTCTCACAGATCCATGACACCTTTGTCCATTTGTTCGGAGAATATCCCCTAATTTGCAGGCATGAAAATGGCAGAGAATTCAACAGCGCGCATCTTACAGGAAACCCACGCATGTGACCCGGGAAACCATGGCAACCTCCCATCCAGGGATGGCGCAGCGAACCGCAGCGGCCGCACAGAGTGGCGCAGCGCGAGTGGCGCACGTGCCGCAGCGCGAGAGGCGCGTGCAGCGACCAACACCGCGGGTCCGGTTCGGCACAACGCTCGACCCACTCGCGACGGCAATGAGCTCACCCGATGTGCTGTGATCCTCTTTTAAATCATGCACCATGCGAATGAGTGTGCTGCTGTGCACATCGGGGTTTTGGAGGGGGTTCACAGACCAGTTCGGGTTTTTTGGGCAGCTTTTTGAAGTCAAACATTTTCATTGAAGGTGCAGTGTCACTGTATCACGTTCAGTATGTGTTATACACATATCGTCTAATCCCTCCAGGCACACAACATAGCTTATAGCAGACGTCATCAATTGCAGAGGGGAAATGCAATGCAAATATCTAACTAATGCAAATATCGGTTCCCTAGCTAGAGCAAATACAGTAGTGACATGAAAAAAAACGATCAAAGCCCGTCTTTATTTGTGCTGAAACATCCTGAATCAGCATGACTGCGTGAATGATGTGGGCTCTTTCATAACCCTAGCAGTGCTAATGCAATTGATCATTTTATCATTGTAAGGGTCCACACATGTCAAACGTGGAAACCGGGCTAGATTTGGTAAATATTGCCTTCAGAAAACTGACGTAGAATGTGAACGACAGAAAATGTGAAATTTGTCTTCAGTTTATTTCTTTTCTCCAGTTATTTAGTATAACTATTTAATTATTTTCTTCAATTACATCCACTTCTGAATGAGCAGAGAATGTCAGATATCTGATATTTAATGTATTGATCCAGTTAAAACCTTCTGAGATTGTGGGGTGTCTGGTTATCTACTGATTCTCTTTACATTACACATATCAGAACCAATGTGAAGTTATATTTTAGGTTTGGATTGATTGACTTGTCTTCAGAGAGACATGTTCAAAAATGCATTCAGTACACCAGAACTCAGCAATAACTTGTAATAATTACTGTATAAAGGTTTGCAGAGTGTAGTACCTTGTATACCTTCAGCTTTAAAATTGCAGATATAGGGGAAAAGTAAATACTATTCTAAATTACAATAACAACTTAGTGGAAAAATCTGCCCATAAACTCTGTATGGCTCTAAAATAGCCCTTATGCTGCATCACACTATAATATATGGTATAATATTTTGTGATACATATTTAACCAATACCAACAAATAGCTATAAACCTAATACAGCCACAACAGCTTCTCTATTTTTGTTTGTGTTGGCCATCTCACAACAAGGATACGTTTTAGAGCAGAGGTTCCCATACCACATGTAACGGACGTAAGCCAGTAGAACCAGCAAAAGACCCCAGAGTACTGACAAACCACACACACCAGCTATCCATACTAAATATATTCTCCTTCACGCTCATTTACGTGGTTCTGGGCTCAAAATAGAGCCAGGCAACACACGAGCTGTTTAAAGGTTTCTCTCCCGCTCTCTAACATCGTTTCCCACCTTTTATGTCTAGTTGCTGTTTCTTACTTCTCATGAATCAATATCTTCTGGAGTGGAAACGCTCACTAATGAACATATCCACCCTTCTGTGGTTCACTGAGACACTTGATCACTGCTCACACATTAGTGATGACGGTGCCTGGGTGGGGGGGGGGGGGGGGCTGCAGGTACATCATCACCAGTGTGGTGAGCTTCATATGCATTGTATGTTGTCATATTCTCCAGGACTTCATTACTTGATTACCTGACTTAAAGTGCTTTTTAATACAGTAGCACTGCAAACATTTGTCACGGTCCCTTGTCAGCCGCTGAAACTTGCAGGTTCACTTCCTTTCTTCTATGCATGTTCCACCTGTGATAACATTGTACATGTAATGTAGTGTTGACCTGAATGGGAGAAGATCAATATCATTAGAAAGTCAGTGAAGGACAGACGGAACTAAAAACAAACAGTTCTTCCTTACCAAACGCTCAGAAATGCAGCTGTGTGAACAGAACTAAGCAACTATAAAATAAAAATAAGCTGTTTTTTTGTTTTATTAGCCTTAAGTGTTTCTACATATGGTGTACCAAGTGTGTGAATGATGAATATACACACATAAGGACAAGGGTTCACCTTTAACACCTTTAACACCTTTAATCTGACTGGACTTCAGGTGAAGTTGCTGTCTGCATGCCAGACAGGAAAGGCCCATAAATAAATGGTGAAATTGCAGGTAACACATCAACAACAGTGTGTGTGTGTGTGTGTGTGTGTAATGGTAGTGATGAGACCTCACGTTGTCTCCATCTCAGGCATCATAGAGATGCAAAAACTGTCAGCAGAACAATATTCTCAGTGTATTTGAATTATTCTAAAGCAACATCCCCAGTATTCACCACTGTATGGTCCCCGCTGTAAGATGGACTTGAGAGCTACACACTGCTTAGATTTTCCATTCATAATATTATTATGTAATTTGTTCAATTACAAAAGAATTTTCCTTGTGGAAGGTTGTAAGAGTGAGAGAGTCTGATGTCGTTAGCAGTGACCGTGAGGGTAATAGTCCTGGACCAGGGTGTGGCGGGCTGGTAATAGTCCTGGACCGAGGGTGTGGTGGGCTGGTAATAGTCCTGGACCAGGGTGTGGCGGGCTGGTAATAGTCCTGGACCAAGGGTGTGGCTGGCTGTTAGAGTCAGGAAGGTCACCAAGCTCTCTCAATCTCTCTCCGGTCTCTCAGTAGAGTCTCAGTCCAGCCTGCTCACCATTCTGACTAATCCTGTATCTACACACAAATAAATGAATCTGGGACTTCCTCAGACTCAGGGTGATATCATTATACTCAGCACCACTGTATTAATGAAATGGTGCAGTCAGGGCCGGAGTGGGCCTATTTTTCAGCCTGGGAGTTTCATGCCCAAATCTGGCCCAAAATTATATTTCAATGCCAATCGGCCCAAACTAGAGATTGACATGAGCCAGCCCATCGGGAATCCTCCCGAATCTCCCGATGGGTACAGTAAAATATAAAACAATCTTAAAATTTGAAAAAGTGAAAATTGTGAAATGTAACATAATTAAATGCTTTTGAAAAGATTTGTCCTTATAAACTTTGCCATTATATATCAACATACTAAATTACCACAAAATTAATAATATATTTATTTACTTATACATTCTAAATGTTATGTGTTATGTTATGTGTATCCATCATGATGCAAGCTCAGAATGACTTAGGGTTAGGGTTAGGTGGTTTGAAAAGTATTTTACTAAATACTCAGCTTAGAAAACAGTAGACTGCTGCACAATGAACTGCTGACTGCTGATAAACTGTATATAGAACTGAGAGATAGTACACATTAAAGTTTTGTAGTACCTCTGTAGAAATGTAATTGAAAGTACATGCAATCAAATATAATGTGCAGAAGAGAGGGAGTGAAATTAATAGAGTTAAAGAGAACTTTACATGTACTTTGATGTACATCTTAGATTTAAATGTAAATTTGCTGATATATCTACATTTACATACAGCCAGGTCATGTTTTCAAAATCAGTGATGACAACTGAATTATTGATTTGCCTTGGACATTTCCACTTTGAAAGGAATGATGCTTGAAGAGAAGAAGGATGTTTTATTAAAAAAACAAACCACCGTGACTTTATAACCAGACATTCCATACCTTCATACATTTGTGACTCGCCTACATTAGTCAGAATAATGGTCAGTGTTTTCATTTCAAATCTCTGTGTTGTTCTCCACAAGAAGGACAAAAAAGTGATTGGATGAACCCTTAGTCCAGATTTGGAGAACTTGTTACTAAACAAAGAGTCCAATTTCATAATTGACTTCAGTATGAAAAATCAATTCCACATCTATGTGTGATTCAATATAATTACTTTAAGATGTAACGGTGTTATTCATGACCAACTAAATCAATGAAATTATACATTGAAACTTAATCTAAATGGAGATTTTATTTTCAATTAAACAGTATCTTAATTTCAGTATTTAGAATAACATTACTAGTCTTAATGGGAAATGTTAAGAGTTACAGTTTCACCTAAAAAACAATCGATCACAGTGTGTAATCTCAGCAGAAGGCATCCACAAAATGCTCAAATATACAAAGTCGTGCATGTTCAACATTTCCAAACACTGTGTGTACGTGTGTAGCCTACGTGTACTTGTGTACGTGTACTTGTGTACGTGTACGTGTACGTGTGTACGTGTACGTGTCTTTAACCACGAATGATTGATCATGTTCGTGTTTCAGGCCTCTGTACGTTGAACAGGACCTTATTGACCTTTATGTCAGAACTCCATCTGAATCTAAGACACAAGCTGAATATGAACTTACTTAGAAAGTAATACATATTAATAATACATATTCAGAAAATGTAATTCCTGTGACATGAACGCAAATCTAGGGTAAAAATAATCTGATATTTGAAACATAATCTCCAAAATTCTGCTAGAACAGCCACTCACTTTGTGAACAGCAAGTCAATTTTAAATTAAGACGGGTATTTGGTAGTGGGTCGGTTAAACGTTAAAACCGAGTAAATTTTTATTTGAAGACACAACAGAAAATATATTTTAATAAATTTAACAAGTTCCAAATCTGAATATAAACCGCTGTCGCACGTTGATGACGCATACAGGAAGCCGGGGGTGAACACGCGTTTCCACTCGAGCTGTAAACACAATCTCAACTTTGGTTTTGATGCCAGTGAGTTTATTCAATATCTGAAAGTTCAGAAAACAAACCGGTTTTTTTTATCAGAATAGCACTGTTGTCGCTGTAACATATGAAACTGTCCGCAGCAACTGAAGTAGACAAGATATCTTAAGGCAGCAGGTTAGCTAACGTTGGTTATAGTTAATAACATTACTGAATATGTGTATGTGATGATTTTATTAAGACTGACCTGATCAGGTCTCACCACAGATACCGGTGATAGATGTATATCTTACATAATGTGATTTCAAAATCAACAAGTCATCTATTTCAAACATGCATATGGTACTGTAGCTATAGCTGTATCTAACTACACGTTTGTCTTTTTCACTCATAGTCTCAAGCTTGGTGATACTCTACATGTTATACTGATGTAACAACGAGGAAACGAGAACCTGATAAAAACACAATTCAATACAATATAGTGTTAACTCTGCTTGAGAATTATGGTCTCAAGCTGTAATTAATTGTACAGTAGATTAAATGAAGTTATTGCACAGCCTGATGCCATCAGGTCAGTCATAATAAGTAGAAACTCCTCCTGTGTGGGATACCAGCTGCAGATGGTGTGCTGGTTAATACTGTTCACTGGAACACTGCAGAGATGTGTTAGAACAAAGGCTTGAAGCCCATTTCATAAGTGTTGTCTCGGTTTAATTTCCTTGTTTTAAGGAAATTCTCACTTTGTCAGATGTTTTCCATTTCAGGGACTGAGGAAGACGACATCATGTCTAATTCTATGGGCAAGCTGGGTTTCCACAATAAGATTATTCTAGCGCCCATGGTGAGGGTCGGCACTCTCCCAATGAGGCTCCTGGCTTTGGACTATGGTGCAGATATTGTCTTCTGTGAGGTGAGAGGGAAAAGTATCATTAATGATATATCAAGAAACATTCATTAAGTTATTGTGATGTCTTTCTATTTCATGTAGTGAATGTGTGGCCTAGTGTCTTTTGATTTCTTATATTAGTTGATGCACCAATGGACTTGTCTTGTTTTGTTGAAGGAACTGATTGACATCAAAATGGCTCGGTGTCGGAGGATAGTGAATGGTCCGTCTTCTTATTGTGTCCTCTAATGTTTTAGTGCTGTTTATTGTGTGAATTATATATTGAGGTCCTGTGGTGTGCTCAGAAATATAAACCAGTGTCTTTGGTAGATGTTTTGAAGACGGTTGACTTCGTAGCGCCAGATGATAGAGTGATGTTCCGGACCTGTGCTACAGAGAAGGACCGGGTCGTCTTTCAGATGGTTAGTGCTGGATGGGACCAAGTCGTTCATCTCTTCCTTTATACTTATTTTTGCTCATGTGTAAATGGTGGTTCTGTAATGCCTGTTTTTTTGAGCGTTCTCATTTTGCTTTGGATGTTCAGGGAACAGCAGATCCAGAGAGAGCGCTGGCAGTGGCCCTGCTTGTGTGAGTCACACCAAAGTTATTTCCATATGTTTATCAGTATGGCAGCATGTGAACTCCCAGGGTCATGACCCCACGACCTTGGGGTTGCTAGCTCCTAGCTCCACCAGATTAGTTCTACTTTCAAGATCACACGTAACCTTGAAGATATTTTCTCACACCCGATGTCACATATTCATACATGCTGTAAATCTGTTAAATTAATCCATTCATGGCATATTCCCGAACAGTGAGAACGACGTAGCTGCTGTAGATGTGAATATGGGCTGCCCAAAAGAATACTCCACCAAGGTGAGAATGATGTATCGGTTCTCTACGCCACTGGGGAAATGTTACCGTTGTTCATGCTTGGGGAATGTTTGAGAATACTTATGGTTTTATGTACTCGGATTATTGAACTAAGTTGGATCAGCGTGACATGAGCTGAGTTATAGTAGCTGATTTTGCTCTGTTAGGGAGGGATGGGATCCGCTCTCCTCTCCAACCCTGACAGGATCGAGGCTGTAAGTATCTGTACTGCGGTTCTGCAGGTACATGAGCACACACAGTTATTGCTTCACCATGTAATCACCCTTCAAGAGTCCTCAAAAGTTGACGAGTCAGTACATAATGTAATTTTGGAATGCCTAAAATTACATTGCCAATTTTATTTATCTATTTTCTGCTCCCTGCAGATTCTGACCACTCTTGTGAGAGGTATTTCAAAACCGGTCACTTGCAAAATCCGGATCCTGCCCACAGTATGTGTAAATCGGTTGAATTAGCCAGATGTCACAGAATAAAAGTGTTGCCCATCCTGTACTGACTCCATTTAAATTTTACGATAATATTAAACGCATACATTTTTGTTGAAAATACTTACTGTTTCCAAATGTTTATTTAGATGGAAGAAACTGTGAGTTTGGTGAAGAGAATTGAGAAGACCGGAGTGGCGGCGATATCTGTGCATGGGAGGTGAGGGCTCACCTACACCTGCTTCACCTTTAGTGTTTTCTTTTGTTGTTGTGTCTGTTTTGGCGTCCCCATGGCGTCCCCATGGGAACTCTATGTCTAGGTTGCAGTGAGACGGCCACTACATGTGTCTCACTCCTCAGGATGAAGGAGGAGAGGCCACGCCACCCGGTTCACTGTGACTACATACGGGCCATAGCTGAAAGCGTCTCCATCCCAGTTATAGCCAGGTCAGCGCCCACCACAACCCTGCTGCCACTCGCATCCATCCAGCTGGGCTTTATATCACTAGCAGCACATGTATTTTCAACTCTACATGCTGACATGTTTTAGAAATGTGAATAGACTCATTCAGTTGTTGTTCCTATAGTTGATCAAAATTCATCCCAATCTTTTCATATAGTTGTCAGATGAAACTCTTTGAAATACCCTGCAATGTGTGAACTCCCTATACCCTCCCTATACCCTAACTGAACCCTCCCTATATCCTCCTTATACCCTCCCTATATCCTCCTTATACCCTAACTGAACCCTCCCTATATTCTCCCTATATCCTCCTTATACCCTCCCTATACCCTAACTGAACCCTCCCTATACCCTCCATATACCCTCCCTATACCCTAACTGAACCCTCCCTATACCCTCCCTATACCCTCCTTGTACCCTCCCTATATCCTCCCTATATCCTCCTTATACCCTTTCTATACCCTTACTGAACCCTCCTTATATCCTCCTTATACCCTCCCTATATCCTCCCCATACCCTCCCTATACCCTCCGTATACCCTCCCTATACCCTCCTTATACCCTCCCTATACCCTAAGTGAACCCTCCCTATACCCTCCTTATACCCTCCCTATACCCTAACTGAACCCTCCCTATACCCTCCTTATATCCTCCTTGTACCCTCCCTATATCCTCCTTATACCCTTTCTATACCCTAACTGAACCCTCCTTATATCCTCCTTATATCCTCCTTATATCCTCCTTATACCCTCCCTATACCCTCCCTATACCCTCCTTATACCCTCCTTATACCCTCCCTATACCCTCCCTATACCCTCCCTATATCCTCCCTATACCCTCCCTATACCCTCCTTATATCCTCCTTATACCCTCCTTATACCCTCCTTATACCTGCCCTATACCCTAACTGAACCCTCCCTATATTCTCCCTATACCCTCCTTATATCCTCTTTATACTCTCCCTATACCCTCCCTATATTCTCCATATACCCTCCCTATACCATCCTTATTTCTACCCTTCTCTCTCTGTTCATTTGTGCATCTGTCTGTCTTCCATCTGTGCAGTGGTGGCTCTCTGGATCTCATCAAAACAAACGAGGACATAGAGACGTTCCGTAAGGAGACCGGGGCGTCTTCTGTCATGTTAGCTCGGGCTGCCATGTGGAACCCATCAATCTTCCGAAGCCAGGGGGCGCTGTCGGTGGACGAGGCTATGAAGGAGTATATTAAATACGTCAGTAACGGGCCTTTCAGTAACTTCCTTAATAAAGACCTTCCAGAGCTACATGGTCTTTGTGTACTTTGATGTATTCTGTAGCTGCTTCTGGTTCAGCTGCAGTATGTTAAAGAGCTTCTGTGGTAGCGTGCTTTATGTGTCTGTCTACAGGCTGTTCGCTATGACAACAACACATTCAATACCAAATACTGCCTGTGCCAGATGCTGAGGGACAGGGTGGAGTCCCCAATGGGCAAACGACTCCATGCGGCACAGACCAATGAGGAGATCTGGTAAAGCGTTGATTGAACATGACTTTGGAGTGCTAAAAATAGCTATAAACTGGATGTTTTCTAAACAGAGTAACTGCTAGCTACAGCTCATCTGCAGGGAAGAGCAAGACGAGAACATGTGGTAAAAGAGCTGTGGCTCACAGATCGCTTCATGTGAAATTGTGAGACATTGTCTATAGTTTTATTTACAGCTTAAACCGATTTAATGATACTTTTCCTGTTATGTTACAACACTGCACAGCTTGATTCCAGACAAGATTCCAGACAAGTTCCACAAAAGTTAGGATTTTTAACAGCTTGGTTGAGGACTAAGTGTGGTGAACAAGAGTGATTTACACCAGCATGGTTGTGCACTAGGACTTAGTATCTGCAGGAGGATCAAACATTAACAACATAGACACACTGTATCAAAAACGCATCATACAACGAGCTAAAAAGATCACTCTAGACCCCTCTCACCCTGCATATCACTTGTTTACACGCATGCCTTCTGGAAGATGTTACAGGTCCCTACCAACAAAATCAGTCAGACTCAAAAACAGTTTCTTTCCAACTGCTGTACGGTCACTAAATCAATGTACGACCTGAAAGAATTGTCTGTCTATGTCTGTATATTGTATTTGTATTAGTGCTGTCAATTCCAGGTGCCGCGATTAAAAGTCCTCTCCAGGATTTTGCTCAGGCTTCCTGGATTGTGTTGATTCCACTAATTTTACCTGGATTGCTAATTAGAAAATCTAGCAAGCTTGAGCAAAATCCTGGTGAGGACTTTTAATCGCGGCACCTGGAATTGACAGCACTAATTTGTATTTATGCATTTTTTTTTTTTACACAGAGATGTGAGTATGTTATGCTGTACCGGAAGCAAACTCCACCAACTTGTTGTGTGGTCATTAATAATAAATGAATGAATGAATGAATGAATGAATGAATGAATGAAGCCAGAAGACAGAGTTCCAGACCGCTTACATTTTCAGTATTCTAGCCTTTTTATTTAATCAGATGACAACCTGTGACAATATGGCTTTTTATAGAACGAGTGGCTTCAAGGTGTGCCACACTGATGTCGTCTGGCAACATCTGTGTGAGATATTTTCATTGAGAACAACCGTTGTGATTGACGTCAGTGTCTGAGGTGTCCGAGGTTTTTGAGCACCTGCTGAGGGCAGAGTGAGCCCATTAATGAGTTTCGGACTGAGGCCCGATTACACAAGCCCAGCCCATCCGGGTTCTTTCACAGGGACTGGGTCAGTGCTGCTAAGCTTCCTAGCTTGGCTGGATTGGCTACAGTTGTTATCTGGGATGTGGGTTTTTTTTGCAGTGAGGTGTTTGGAATGGCTGGTTTCTATCAGATGACCCAGGTTGAGCTGGAGGCCCAGAGGCAGGTTCTTCAGGACACCAGTGGCCCATCACTACGTCCTGCACGGGATGGTGACGTTATCACTATGGCTGTCAGATTTGAAAGGTTGGTCCCAAAATAGCTTTCCATTAACAACAGAATAATGTATTTCAAATCAATGTACATGATAGTTATTTATTTATTTAAGTGTCTAAATCGGTACGGCTGGTTAGTGCTTAAGCAAAGATGATTCCCAAAGATGGTTTCTATTTGTGAATGTAAACTTGTGTAAAGAGCTCTAGCTGTGTGTGTGTGTGTGTGTGTGTGTGTGTGTCCCACAGGAGGGAGTATCCCCCTCAGATAACCCCAAAGATGTATCTGCTGGAGTGGAGCCGGCAGGAGAAGATTGATCAGCCTGCGTATGAGACGGTGCGACTCCGTCAGTAGGGTGGAGCCCTGCAGCTGCACACCACACCTCCACCGCTACAGTCCCACACCTCCACGGCTACAGTCCCACACCTCCACGGCTACAGTCCCACACCTCCACCGCTACAGTCCCACACCTCCACCGCTACAGTCCCACACCTCCACCGCTACAGTCCCACACCTCCACCGCTACAGTCCCACACCTCCACCGCTACAGTCCCACACCTCCACCGCTACAGTCCCACACCTCCACCGCTACACCCGCTACAGTCCCACACCTCCACCGCTACAGTCCCACACCTCCACCGCTACGCTCGCTACAGTCCCACACCTCCACCGCTACGCTCGCTACAGTCCCACACCACCACCGCTACAGTCCCACACCACCACCGCTACAGTCCCACACCACCACCGCTACAGTCCCACACCTCCACCGCTGCAGTCCCACACCTCCACCACTGCAGTCCCACACCACCACCGCTACGCCCGCTGCAGTCCCACACCTATTCAGATACTCAGTTTTAGTCGGCCGCCGTGTGTTCAGCGTTCAAGTTTCCAGCACTACAGCGCAGAAGGATGTTGTGTTCCTTTAGCTTTTGATCACACAGTTGAGGAGGTTCAGTGTAGCTTCTTATAAGATGTTAAGAATTTGCAAATGTGTAAATATGTGTAAATGTGCCATATTTGTTAATTGTGATTTTTCACCATAGTTGAAATTTGTCCTCCACTTTTTACCCATTTGTGCAATTAGAGCGCGCGCACACACACACACACTAGTGTTTACTAGGGGGCTGTGGTGCACACGTGCTCAGAGCGGTGGGCAGCCCTAGCCCGGTGCCCGGGGAGCAGTTGAGGTTAGGTGCCTTGCTCAAGGGCACCTCAGTCATGGCCTTAGGTCTGGGAAGTGCAACATTGCTTAGTAGTGCAACATGAATTAAATGTGTTGTTCTGGTTAAGACCATAAACTGGTGTTTAAAATAATCTTTAGGTTGTATTAACATGTATTAGAATCTATTTTGGCATATTTTCCCATTCTTTATACATTCTTAAAATATCATTCTTAAAATTTTACTTTTTTCACATTAACGAATTTATTTTAGTTTGCAAGCATGTGATTAACATGTGATTACCATGGCTTGTGAGAGCAACGTTGATTTATCAAAGCATCTTCTCTTATTTCAGGAGCAGCGTGCCCAAGACCGTGCGTTCCAGTCCACGGTGACCGTGGCACAGACCAAGTATCGCTCCACCCTGTGGTGCGTGTTGACGGTCAGACGGTTTTATTTTGAGATGGTAAAATCTGATTTTTATGTTGTTTCTTTCCCCTCTCCTGTTTTCTAGGGAGAAGTCCAAGAAATTTGCTGAACAAGCTGCTGCCATTGTATGTCTACGCACGCTTGGAGTGCCCGAGGGCCGTATTGGAGAGGAGAACTCGGGACTGGTGAACAAGAGGAAGAGAGGGGAGAGACGTCTTAGTGCATCTGAGGACACTAGTGTCACACACTCAATAAATAGGAAGAGACGGGTCACCGAAGAATCCCAGAAAGAGGAACGGGAATCAAGTGACACGTTGATGGTAGTGAATGGCTCCTGCGGTCAGACAGTTCCACGACCTTGACCAAAGCGTAGCGCTTACCTTTTGAACTCCTGGGGTCGGGTGCTGGGATAATGCTGCACAGCGTCTTAAATGTTACAGACAGATGTGTTGTCAGTTTGAGATGAACACCTGCATGTTCTCTCCCATTTTAAAACCTCCTATTATCTGGTGAGTGAGTGAGTGAAAGAGAGTGAGAAAGTGAAAGAAAGAGAGAGAACTATTTTAGCTTGCTTTATAGTTTTAATTTCAGTTACTAATTGTTCCATAGACCAAAAGGGCGCAGTCTAGTAGCTTTTGATTCCTCATCTTTCAAATTAAAATAAATAGCCCACAGTGGCTGAGAGAAAACCCCTTTCGCACGTTTCAATAACTTCCTGTATTGGTTTGTCCTTTCTCAAGGACATTGAAATTTTGAGCTAACTTATGCCTTCATGTATGGTGTGAAAGATGGGCCACTATGTATATTAAAATACACTTGTTGAATTAAAACGTTTTAGTTTCGTCACTTAAATTTGGTGGTTTAATCCTTTTTCGCTTACTGTTGTTAAAAATTGTCTAATTTTGCCAAACGAACAAAAAATCTGAATATGAACTTCCAAAGTGATCTTGAATTAATGCTGAGCTGTCCCCCGGGTCCGATGCCCCCGGGTCCGATGTCCCACGATGAGACTCTCTCTGCAGATTTGATCAGATCTGATCTCTCGGACACGCGTCGCCCGTGACGTCACACTTCCGTCTCCACGATCGTGTCAAATTCGCTGACGTCACGTCTGGAGTCGCGCGCTCAGCAGTGTGTAGTAGTGAAGTTTTTGCTCTTATTGTACGTGATGCAGGAAAAAGTGTCGTAGGCTTTCAGAACCTCACCGACCTTCTCCAGTCGACGGCTGAGAGGGCGACGGGCTCGTCGGCCGCCCGCGACGGGAGATCCTCCAACAGCAGAACTTCACCACAACACAAACGGGCACTTTGGTGTGTTCCGGGTTCCGTGCGGCACCACGTCTGCCCTGCAGATCCAACTGGTCCGGGTCCAGCCCAGAGAGTTGACCAGCGAGCTTGAGTCTGATTAAACGATGCGTGGACGCTTCGACTAGATCGCTATCTGGGCATCTGTGAGGAGTTTGGAGAAGATAGGCTGGCCTTCAAATGTCTGCTGAGGAATACGGCACCGAGGAGCTGGACTTCAGGCTCATGTTTGGGGAGGACGGTGCACTGGCGGCGTTGGGCCACACAGGTTATTGCACTAGTTACACTACTTTTTAGTGCACTAGTTACACTACTTATTAGTGCACTAATCACACAACTTATTAGTGCACTAGTTACACAACTTATTAGTGCACTAGTTACACAACTTATTGGTGCACTAGTTACACTACTTATTACTGCACTAGTTAAACTACTTATTAGTGCACTAGTTACACTACTTATTAGTGCACTAGTTACACTACTTATTACTGCACTAGTTACACTACTTATTAGTGCACTAGTTAAACTACTTATTAGTGCACTAGTTACACTACTTATTGGTGCACTAGTTACACTACTTATTGGTGCACTCGTTACACTACTTATTAGTGCACTAGTTACACTACTTATTAGTGCACTAGTTACACTACTTATTAGTGCACTAGTTACACTACGTATTGGTGCACTAGTTACACTACTTATTAGTGCACTAGTTACACTACTTATTAGTGCACAGGTTACACTACTTATTAGTGCACTGGTTATACTACTTATTGGTGCACTAGTTACACTACTTATTAGTGAACTACTTGCACAACTTATTCGTGAACTAGTTACACAAGTTCTTCCCATCACCCCCGTTAATAACGCACTGATCACTTCTCCACACCAAAACCAACATTGCTGGTTCAGTCGGTCACTTCCTTCGTTATTGTCAACTGTGCAGTTCTTAAAGACCAAGACGGGTGTAATTCAGCTGTAATAACACTAATATTAGGAGAGAAACCAGCTTTATTTCAGGCTCTGCACGCTTGTGCCTCACATTTCCTCTGTTGCCATGTTGGTTCTGTTTAACATGCAGTAAGTAACTTGTGTCACCACAGCGAGGTTGTAAATGTCTGTACTGCTCAATAAACACGGTTTCTTCACCTATTAAAACACTGTCGGCTAGTTGTAAAAAGCCCAAGAGTTATTGTATTTTTGATTTAATAAATAATTGAAATCCATGGTAACTATTCAAAATGAATGAAATATTGTACTTTTTAACTTGCCCTCTCAATGCAGTCATAGGTTATTAGACACCAAACGCTTTTGGAATATTTCATACCAGTTATTACAGTAGATTCGAGTGACTGACAGTCACACAGAAGTATTTATGTGGTTTCCATCACCATTACTATTGTATAGACTAATATTATTCAGATAGTACACGACTATGACACAGAATAGTTTAGTTAGGCTTTAAATTATATATATAATTATTTGTGCAGTATAGTTTCTTAAGTATCGAGAGTACTACATTTTTGTTTGTATTTTATAACCATAAATTGAGATGTGTTTGTCTCTTGTGAAATGCTGTTTGTAAATATTACAGACGTGTAAATCTTTACAGTTCTGCCAAAGATATCAAAGTTAGTGAAAATACGTGGAGAGCAGATTGTCTAAATAATAGCAAGCACGGCCTATAACCTTTGTTGTACGTACTATTGTGTCTCAACAACTTCTGCTTCCATCAGCTCTTCTGTTACCAGTGTAGGTTCTCAGTTCTCTTTCCCCCAGCAGCTTATCATTTTGTTCTGAAGGCTGTTTTCTCACCCAGCTTCCTGTGTTTGTGTGTGTGTATGAGGTTATTTATAGTAAACTGCTGTTGCTCTGCTGACAGCATTTATTTTGCTCACTTGTCTGAATTGACTTAATGAGGAACTCTTGAAAGATCGCTACTACTACGGTGAACATGTTAAACATGTTAAATGAGGTGACCTAATTTTTGTGTGACAGTAAATCTGTTTTATGTCGCATTAGGTTGATTTGTTTCACTTTGACTGAATCATGACGGTTCAGTTCTGCTACGTTTCACACGTGTATATGTTTTGTTTTTCTTCTATTATTAGTATTTTATTAATGACTATGATTTTAGCCCTGGGTGTTTAATAAGCAGGCTGTTTGTTTATAATGTTAAAACACTCTTTACATGTGTTTTCACTCTCGTTGCTGTAGGTGTCGGTGTGACTAGTGCACCCTGCTATGACTCTCCTGACCTCCGGGAGCAGCACGTTGTCCTGCGTTCTCCAGGCCAGCAGGGCGGCGCTACCACCCGTTCCCCACACGCCCAGGACCCTGTCCCCACCGGCCATGCCACCCCTGCTCCCAGCTACAGAGTTCTGGACTCTCCGAGCCGCGTGTTCGACTGCCCCAGCATTCAGATCACCGCCATCCCGGCCAGCTGCCAGATGGGGGTCGGGGCAGATCGGGAGGGTGTCACCGGGCCGCCGACGTCCCGCGACCAGCTGTACCTGCCACTGGACACGTCGCACAGGGACGCGTCGGCGCTGTGTCCGAGCCCGTGCAGCAGCCTGTCGTCCCGCAGCTGGCTGTCCGACGCATCGTCCTGCGAGTCCTTCTCCCACGTGTACGACGACGTGGAGGCGGAGCTGAACGAGGCCACCGCCTGCTTCCGCCTGGACTCTCCGCTGGTGTCTCCGCTCGGCTCCCCCCTGCCCTCGCCCCTGGCGTCCCCCCAGGCGTCTCCCCAGGTGTCCCCGCTGGTGTCTCCGTTCGGCTCCCCGGCCTACGCCTTCCGCGAGGACCCGTGGCTCCGCTATCAGCAGCAGCAGCCGCACGTCCTGTACGCCCCCTCGCCCCAGCAGTCGCCCTATCAGTCGCCTCGCACCAGCGTCACCGAGGACACCTGGCTCTGCCCCCGCCCACACTCCTCCTCCTCCTCCCGGCCTTCCTCACGCCCCACGTCGCCATATGGCAAGAGGCCGCATTCCAGCGCGGAGGCCGTGGCGGGGTCGTCCTCGCCTCATCTCTCGCCCCACCCCAGCCCGTCTGCCTCCCCGCGGGGCAGCGTCACTGACGACACCTGGCTGGGGAGCCCCGGCCTGACGCCCACCTCCTCGCAGGCTTGTCTGGCCGAGGTGGACATCCCCTCTAAAACCAGAAGGACTTACCAGACTTACCAGGGTCAGGACCGCATGTCCCTGCTGTCGACGGGCCGGGAAGACCACAGCGTTGTGTCACCAGCACTGGACTCCAACGTAGAAATGTCCCTGCCCTGTCTGAAGAAAGAGGATATAGTGGAACATTTCTTATCCGTCCCTCCACATTTCGCGTGGGGAAAACCTAAACCCACACCCACTCCTTTATTCAGGTAGGAGACACAGCCTCTTTTAATGTTTTTCTTTGCTCAATCTTTCTATATCAATTGACGATAAACTTAATACATGTGAATTATTTTTAGTAGGACAGTAAGATGTGTTTGAAAGTTCTGCTGATGCGTTGTGTAAGTTCACAATTGTATAGTAAAATCGAATCGATAATATATTAGCTGGAGCCCTTGGTGACGAACAGAATCCTGTTTTATGGCCCGTTTCTGTATGCGTGTCTTTCAGGTCCACATCTTTACCCACGTTGGACTGCCCTCTTCCCAGTCAGTATGGGCAGTTTGAGTTAAAACTGGAGGTGCAGCCCAGACCCCACCACAGAGCCCACTATGAGACAGAGGGCAGTCGAGGGGCCATCAAATCAGTTTGCGGAAGGCATCCTATTGTAAAGGTAGGATTCCTATTGTAACAGTAGGCATTCTATTGTAAAGGTAGGCATCTTCTTAACCCATATCATCCCATACCTGTTCTGTAGCATAAGCACAGGCCAAAACTGACTCCAGAACAGAGCCCAATGGCTCGAACTGGCTATTTCCTATATTAGACAATGCTTAATACACTAATTCAGTGGATGTCCGTTCTATCCGCCACAGCACTGTGCCAGGAACTGTATGTAAATATATGCAAATATATGTAGCTATGGCTCTCTTTCACCTGGTACCTACTCTGTATTGTTGCTATGACCATCTAAAGGTCACTAGCCAAAACACTCCAGACAGATGGGGGAACAAGTGGTGAAGTAATTGTGAAACAAACTTGTGATCATATTACATCTGTGCTATAGCAAAATATTATATTATTATTGCCACGTTAATGGATCGTAACACAGGTTTCTTTCGGTGCCCAGACTTGAGTGTGTACTGATATTTAATAAAATACAGGTTAAATATCCAAACTATGCTTTAAAATTTCTCAGGTACTAAAGTATGTCAGTTTATTTATCATTTGAAGTGTGCAGAGTGCAAGATGGCATTTTAGAAGTTTACTGCACCTGTGTCCCTTGTACCCCCCCCCCCCCCCCCCCCCCACACACACACACACACACAAGCACGCACACATATACACACACACACACATACACACACACACAAGCACGCACACATTTACACACACACACACACACACATACACACATACACACATATACACACACACACACACATACACACACACGCGCACGCACACACACACACACACACATACGCACGCGCAGAGTTAAGGAATGCATTCTGACTACATACTAAGCCAATGACACATGCCCTTCTGGTGTAGTTTAATTCAGTTATTTTTAACGTGTTCCCAAGAAGAGCTAACGTTGCATTTGGTGACCAGTTTGTTTACTGTGGTAACCTAAGATCCAGCTGGTCAATCATGCATAGCAGACATGGTACAGATGAGGCTTCGATAAGCTGGTTTTTTTCAGGCATTCATGTGTAACGTTATTCTGCAGGTTGGAGACTATTATAAAGTTTAGAAATCTCACCCAGTTCACAGCCAAAAATAATTCAGTTACAACGTTTATTTTTTTTTAACAGTCTGAACAAATAAACAAATTGCAGTGTTTCACTTTTAATTTTCTCTGGGTGTGTGTGGGGCCGGGGTGTTTATGTGTGTGTGTGTGTGTTGCCTTCACAGCTTATAGGTTACAACGAGACACCGGTCACCATGCAGATGTTTATTGGGACAGCAGACGATCGTCACACAAGACCACACGCTTTCTATCAGGTGCACAGGATTACCGGCAAAACCGTGGCCACGCCGAGCCATGAAATGGTTATCGCCAGCACCAAAGTTCTCGAAATTCCTCTTCTCCCTGAAAACGACATGTCAGCCAGGTACATGTCGTAAACGTAGAGGATTTACATTTAGGCGCTCTTGGAAGATCCAAGATAGCACGTTTTCCATAAGTGATGTGTCCAAAATGTAGAAAGTTCTCTTTATTTATTTGTTTTTATATTTTAGATCAGAGTATGATGTGCACAAATGGAAAATATGCCACATTTATAGCCAAATCACGTTTGGAAGTGTTGTGCATGTTTCTAGTGGGACAGTACTGTTCCTCATTCATTCATTCATTCCGATAATTAATTTAGTTTTCCCCTCTAAAGCATCGACTGTGCCGGGATCCTGAAGCTCAGGAACGCTGACATCGAGCTACGTAAGGGCGAGACGGATGTGGGCCGTAAGAACACCCGCGTGCGAGCCGTCTTCCGCGTGCACCTGCCCCAGGCCGGCGGGAAGGTGCTGTGCTTACAGGTGTCCTCCGTACCCATCGAGTGCTGTGAGTGTCCAGACGCCTTAGAGCAACAGCTAGAAACAAAGAGAATAAAGTCGGACGTGCTCCTGCGTTGTTTGCGGTGACACTGTGAGCGCGTGAGCACAGGTGAGCGTGGCGTGATGACGGATACCTGTCCCCTCACTCGCCTCTCGTCTCACTTCAGCTCAGCGCTCAGCGCAGGAACTTCCTCAGATAGAGACGTTCAGCCCTCGCTGCGCCTCGGCCACTGGGGGCCAAGAGATGCACATCACAGGCCCCAACATCACGCCAGACTCAAAGGTCATCTTCCTGGAAAAAGGCCCAGGTAAGAGGCATCCGCAGTCCTTTCTGCCTAAATAAATTATGACCATCACTCCGTGGGCTGTTTTTAAACTCTCTGCTCTCTGTCTCTCCTTTGAAAAAGTGTCTTTTGTTCATTTCAGATGGTCGAACCCAATGGGAGGTGGATGCTAAACCTGTCTGTGAAAAGAGTAGAGATGTAAGCATATAGTTGAATGGGTGACTTGTTTGGTTAAATAGTTTTTAATTTCTTTAGGTTTTGTTTTAGTTATGTGTTTTTAATTAACTTTTTTCTATATTATTACATTTATTACTATTTTAATAATAGTAACAATAATAGTGTCTGTCAGGGCATACAGGTCAAATCAGAATAGATTATTTAATTGAATGATTGGCCTTTGCAGACAAGCATCGTGGTGAAGATCCCCTTATATCATAAAAGGATCTTACTGTCTTCTACGCAAGTCCAGTTTTATGTCAGCAATGGCAAGAGGAAGAAAAGCCCCGTGCAGACCTTCACCTATGTTTCAAATAAAACCCCTCTGAATGGTACAGCTCATGTTTTATTCATATTAATAGTTACTTATGGTTGAGTCAACCCTGGTTGTATTACTGCTGTATGACTGAGTTTTTTCACTGAGATTTGAATAAATGTATATTATTGTTTTTAAATCATTTGTGGAAATCTACTGGAAAAGAGAAAATATAACCTATTGCTAATTGTATCATTTATATTTCAGTACATCCAACATCTCCAACTGCTAGATTAATTTGACTTGGTCTTTTTAAGCAGTGCAGGTCAAACAGGAGTTTACCATTGCTGGGGATGGCGTCACTTGTGACCCAGCCAACTTCACTGCTATGCCTGGAGCCCAGCAGCTGTCTGAACCTCTGGAGCAGTGGCTCTACTCTGGAGGTCCAGTTTGTGTTCCTCCCTCCACCCAAATTAGCTACTCCCCACTGGACAACTCCTATCTCAACCGACATCATCCACAAGACTGTAATCTTGGATCTGGGCTTTACCCAATGTCCTACACCTCATCACTGGGCTTCTCCAAACCCTCTTTCCAAGGACCTCACCAGAGCCTAGCCTACAATGGAGATCCCAGTCATCCCAGCAACTGGGCACCACTGCATGGGAGCAGATCGTCACCTCATATGTCTGATCATGTGACCTCTTTGCTGGGCATCGGACATGACGTCTCTCCTGGAGGTCTTCAGCCCTTAAATCCAAGCTCTTCTCAGGGGTGTACTGAAGGCTATCTCAGCGATCCCTCAGGTTCAAACCAGCCAAGTAGCCCTGGCGACCATAGATCCGGTCATGATCGTGTGGATCAGTTTCAGAACTCTTCTCCCTCTCCAGAAGTGCCTGTCGTCCAGCGGTCCCTAGTTTCTGCTCTAGTGCCTTCTGCCTCATCTTTAAATGGAGAAGCCTTCACAGACCCAAAGTCTAACAGTCCTTCCTTTCCAGCTGCCGCTAGAAGTGGCCCCAGGAAACCAGGAACTTCACAACACTGCCCCTCAGCAGGGCACAAGCTCAACATCACGCAAGACCTGGGGGAAGAGAAAGAGCTCAACTTCCAGTCCATTGGACTACAGGACATCACCCTTGATGATGGTAAGAGACCATGATGGCATATGTAAAGGGTTGGACTTTTGTAATCAACGTCTCTCTGCCTACTCACTGTTGCTTTTCTGCTCTTTATTCTTAGTAGTGGAGACGGCTCATCAGTTGGCTCGCCTTAATAATGAGCCACGTGCCTCATACTAATTCAGGTCCGCTCTTTGTTAAACAAGGAAGGCCGTATGCTTGTGACTTTTGTTTACGCTCAAGCGGGGAGCAGCAGTCGCCACCCCCACTATGTGGAAACCTGTTTGTTTTGTGCCTAATTATAGCCTGCGCTCCTGCAGCATGGCGGGAAACGGGATCCGGGTCTGTATGTAGCATTGCATCCAGTCATCAAGAGAGCTAAATATATCAGGAAGCTTAATCTTCTGCTGTTACTGGTGCAGTGAAGTGATAGTCATGCACGGGTCGCGCAAGCCATGCCTGCACTTTGCACTGAATGAGATCCTGGCGTATCTGAGGAAACTGGCATCTTCTGGACAGCCCATGCCAAAATAACGGCCTTTGCTGATTCTGACCTTTTGTTTATACGGTATATTCTTTCTGTGTATCTTTTATTGACACAGCATACTAAGAATCACCCTGTGTAATCAATCAATCACAATCTAATTACACACACATAAATAATGTTTTTCTTCTTTGTCCATGGTACTGTTATGTCTTTAAACAAGTGGGCGTCCCTACCCTACCTGCCATCCCCCACCACGTCTGTCCCACGTCCGTTTGTGGGAGAGGACAGGTGCGGTGGAGGGCTAGGGGACTGGGGACGGCTGCTGTTTCTCTTCAGGCTCCATTTCATTTCATTGAATAGCCACTTTTCAATTTTGATTTTAGAAGCATTGCACCCTGGGTTTGGATGTTTTAAGTTGTTAAAAATAGTAGATATTGATAACGTATGTTTTGTCTAAAGACATAGTGTAGCAAAGTATCAGGGATGCATAGCAAAATCATTCATGTTTGTACAGCACACGTACAAATTGTATGATAATGCTTGCACTGTTCTGAATTACAGGAAGACATTCAGACGTAACCAAGTGTGAATACAAGAACAATACTGCCCTCAGATGGTTCTGAATCTTATTAGAGATGGAGCATCAGATCAGTATGGGGGACCTTTTCAGGGTTTAGTCTAATTAATTACACTGTCAGTAGGTATTATGTACTGGAAATCCTTTTCAATCTTGGAGTTGATTTAATCTGCACAAAGAAATTTGTCCTTACAAGTGCCATCTCTATTTTAGAGTTAGGATTGTTAAAAACATACCTTCTTGTATAGTAACTTCAGTAAATTTAGAGATCCAAATGCTAGAAACATTTACTGCTTATCTACTTAATAATTTTTCATGTAATACTTTGAATATTTGATATTTCTATTTCTGTATTTCTTAACTATAATTTCCCCTTTTCAGTGAGTGAGATCATTGTGAGAGACTTGTTCAAGGATCCGGACTCTGCAGGAGATGGTCACAGCTTGTTCCACAAACCAGATTCTTCAGGGGAAGGTCACAGCTTGCCTTAGAGAATTCTCAGTGTTCGAGAAACGGTTCCTCTGACATGATCAAACCAATGTACACAGAAGACTTGGGTGCTACGACTCATTATTAGGAAGGACACCGTAGGCCTTTTCACGTGTGTTTATGGGCAGTGCTACAAAAGATGAGCTGTAGCTTTGTTAGCTAACAAATGTAAATGTTCCAGCTTTGTTGGGCTGTTTTGGGGTGTTTTTTCTCAGCCGCACAAACTTGATGTGCCTTTTGCTGGTGTGCCTTAATGTGAGGTTCTGTGTAAAATGTCTAACTTGCTAAATATTGACTGTGAATGGTATATAAGATTAAATCTATGCAATACAATTTTTAAATCAAAATATTGTAGGGTGATGCAACTTCACAGTGTAAACTATGTGTGTGATTATATCCTTCCCATTTAGTTTGTAATGTGGAAATGCTTTGCTTTGTATTTGCAGATTACATTTATTCCTGTATTTTTCTTATGTGTTTTTTCCAGGATTGAGGTTTCTATTTATACATTTGTACATTGAACAATAGTCATTAAGGTAGTCTGTGATATCTGATGCCCTGAACTTACCATTACCTTTGCATAACGTTTTGAAGTAAAGTCCCATTTTTTAAAAAACATATTCCATATGTGGAAAGACTTTTTTCTGTTATAATATATTCTTATTTTACAACAATTTGTAGCTAGATCAAAACTTATAGGATTACGACGGAAGTTATGATCATGCCTGCCAAAAGGCGCACCTGTGTGCTGTGTAATTCTATAGAATCTAAGATACAGTTCAAGATGGTTTTCAAGTACTGTACAAGGAGAAACTGCTGGTCGCCATTACGTTAGTGGATCACACACACCATTCTAAGTTACGTTGGTGGATCAAATGCCATTCTAAGTTACGTTGGTGGTAGGGTTGCCACCTATGTCTGACAAAAAACAAGGGCTGTGTTCAAAATAGATTACTACATACTGGATACTGCATACTGGACTCAGTATATACTGGATACTGCATACTGGACCTCGTAGTAGTATGCAGTACAGTTTCCAGTATGCGACAAAAGCAAAGCATACTACGGGGTTACGTGAACGTAGCGTTGCATGATGGGATGCAGTACACCACGAAGATAGCTCTGTTTGCGTACTGGAATATTTTGCGGAAGTAGTAGGTCATCCGGGTATGTTTCGCATACTGGAAATTTTCATTTTGGTCACATACTGCATACGACATAATGATTTGGGGCTCGATCAGTAGCCTACGCCAGTAGTATGTAGTAGGCTATTTCGAACACAGCCAAGGACACTGTCATACTGACACGGGGGGGGGGGGGGGGGGGGGGGGGGGGTGTCAAACGTAAAATGTTACAGCAAGAAAAAGACAGATTTAAAGTGTGCAGAAACAGTCTAAATAGTCGTCGGAACTAACCTAGTGAAAACCGGGACATTAAATGAATTGTTTTTTTTTGCCAGGACCGAATATTAAAAAGAAGGAAAACAGGGACAAACCGGGACAGGTGGCAACCCTAGTTGGTGGATCACACACGCCATTCTAAGTTACATTAATGGATTCCACGCCATTCTAAGTTACGTTGGTGGATCACACGCCATTCTAAGTTACGTTGGTGGATCACGCGCCATTCTAAGTTACGTTGGTGGATCACACGCCATTCTAAGTTACGTTGGTGGATCACACGCCATTCTAAGTTACGTTGGTGGATCACACGCCATTGTAAGTTACGTTGGTGGATCACACGCTATTCTAAGTTACGTTGGTGGATCACACGCCATTGTAAGTTACGTTGGTGGATCACACGCCATTCTAAGATACGTTAGTGGATCACACACGCCATTCTAAGTTACGTAAACGGCGGAAGAAGGTTCCATTACGTTAGCACTACCGGAAAAGGTGCGAGAAGGCGCAGAAACTCCGAGAAACAATTACAACACAACAGCGGAGACCGTATCTGCGGCCACCGCGACCATTTTGTGCTTGATCCTAAGACTTCAGAACTTTCCACCGAGCAACAGTGGGCGAACAAGGCACGACAACACCACGTTTAGCCCGACCCTAGTGTGTGTTAATCCGCTCAATAATATCGGTTAGCACAGCCGTCCGCTCTGGTCAGGTATCTGAGGTGATTATTAGCGCTAGCTACAGTCCGCCAGGTAGAACATGTATTAATGTACCGGCGAGGACTCGGTGTGGTGAATGGTCATTAGTGATGGGATTTAGTCTCGACAAGAACGGGAACAAAACGTGAGAGTTTCGTGGTTTTGTTGACAAGTGAGGCGGGTTAGCCAGCTAGCTCCGCGGCTAACTAGCAGGGTAGCTAACTAGCTCCGCGGCTAACTGTCTGTCTGGGTTCGTTTTTCATGACTTCACACTAAAGTATTTTTTTGTTACTAGCTCGGTAGGCGACTGAACTAATAAAGTTTGAGTTGTAATATCTGGTAGACGTGTTCAAAGACTGACTGGTGGTGCTGGACATCTCTGGTTTACGGACACACGTTGATATCTCTGAGTTACATTCTGCGACCTTAATACTAAAGCTTGTTGCTGAAGGGCCAGAGTTTCTGTGGACGTGTCCTAAACGTGTCTTAGACGTGCCCTAAACCTGTCCTAAACGTGTCTTAGACGTGCCCTAAACCTGTCCTAGACGTGTCCTGGACGTGCCCTAAACCTGTCCTGGACGTGCTCTAAACCTGTCCTAAACGTGTCCTGGACGTGCCCTAAACGTGTCCTGGACGTGCCCTAAACCTGTCCTAGACGTGCCCTAAACCTGTCCTAGACGTGCCCTAGACGTGTCCACCATGCCGCTGTTGTTTTTGGAGAGGTTCCCTTGGCCCAGTTTGCAGACGTACACGGCGCTCAGCACCGTCTTGCTAGCGGGGACGATCCTGAGTGCCTACACCACGGTGACGGAGACGGAGCCTTCAGGGACAGAAGACGCTCGGAGCGGCTCCGTAGAGGACACGAAAGTGGACAGGACCGAGAACTTTGGCAACATCGCCACCACCGTGCTGTTGTACATCATCTCGGACAGCTTGTTTGTTTGGGTAGGTGTTTCCGCCTTCGAGCATCCCTCTCTCCTTAATAACGAGCAGAGCAGTAAACGGGTCTTCTTCCTCAGGTGATGGTGAACACGGCGTGTTGCGGGCTCATGTTGCTCGCCAAGGTGATCCAGTCCGTTGTGTTTGGACCTTTGCGGGTCAGCGAGAAACAGGTGAGTGGTGATGCCCGCACGGCGATGCCACTGTAAAGTCGTCTGTTTTGAATGAATTTACCATTTAATGGCATTCCATTCTGTATTTAAAATTTTAATCACATTTTTTGCTATCGCCAATTTTGATGGTGAGGAATGATCCCACGTGACCTTCCGTTCTCCTGTGTTCACCATTTCCCCGACAGCATTTGAAGGACAAATTCTGGAACTTCATCTTCTACAAGTTCATCTTCATCTTCGGGGTGCTGAATGTGCAGACAGTGGAGGAGGTGGTGCTGTGGTGTCTGTGGTTTGCTGTGCTCATCTTCCTCCATCTCATGGTTCAACTATGTAAAGATCGTTTTGAATATGTGAGTGGCCCCCACGCTCTCTCTGAAATGATGCATTTAGGTCAACAAATGTATGATGGAATCAACAAACAATACTTTATGGAGTTAACGATACTTAAGCACACCTGATTTATCCTCCCCTGGTTCTGTGTGTGTTAGCTGTCATTCTCCCCAACCACCCCCATGGGCAGTCACGTGCGAGTGCTGGCTCTGCTAGTGTCCATGCTCACGTGCTGTGGAGGTCTGGCTGCTCTGTGTGGTCTGGTCGGACATCTCCACGGCATGCACACTGTGGCCTTCATGGTGGCCGAGGTAGGGCATCTTGAGTTTCTGAATTACTTTACAACACTAGATTGTATTGTATTAAAATCTTGATCTTTGTCTGTTTCAGTGTTTACTCATTACAGTGCGCACTGGTCATGTGATCATAAGGTAAGCGTTTTTGTCTGTGCAGTGTCCATTACTGTAGTTCCAGCTCCACTGGTGACATTAGCAGGTAGAAGAACCCGAGCTTTCTGCCTCTGTCTCCGGGTTCTGGTCATGCAGAGCAGCGTGGTGCGGTGGTTTGAGGCTGTCCTGCTCCTGATGGCACTCAACCCTCGTACTGTTTTCATAGGTACTCCATTCACTTGTGGGACCTTAACCATGAAGGTACGTGGGAGAGCAAAGGGTCGTGTGTCTACTACACGGACTTCATAATGGAGCTGGCCCTGCTCTGCCTGGACCTCATGCATCACATCCACATGCTGGTGAGTGATGTACATCAAGCCATGTGTGAAGATTCATTTTTTGCGATGCTTCTCCGACGTGATAAACCACAATGTCTGTGGAGAGTCACATGACATCTCACTCTGCTTATGGCCTGGTCAAAATTTGCCGTGCATTCCAGACCGAGTTACAATTTTATTTCACAACATTTGATTAAAAAATGCTATACATCTCACATCTAAACATCACACATGCACGCACTATATTCCCAAAAGAGGATGTTCAGGCACTAATGATGTATGAGAGCCTGGCTCCAGTTCATCTCAAAGGTCTTCAGGGGGTTGAGGTCAAGGTTCAGGTCCTGGCCCCTACAGTTTTTCCACACCACTTTTATTAGACCATGTCCAGATTTGTGCACTGGAACTAGATTTGTTCACAGGACTATAGTGGGACATTCCCAATATATACACACAAAGTTGGAAGCATGTGATCATCTTAAAATGTTCTGTAGTGGGTAATATTACTACCATCCATCAGTGGATCTAAGCGGCCTAGCCCAAACCCTGAACAACAGCTCCTCACACACAGTTCTCGTGCTGGTGTTGCTGTGAGAAGCACTTCAGCGCACAGCCCCCTCACGTTTGTGTGGTCGGCCGTTTCACGGCTGAGCCGTTGCTTCACTTGCATGCTTTTGTTTTACAATAACAGCACTTACTGCTCACAGAGCCATAGCTGGTAGGAGAGAAACGTCACAAACGGACATGTGGTGGTATCCTATGATTGCACCTGTTTACAGTCACAGGACTACTCAACCCGGCCCGTAGTACTGTCAGTGTTTGTGGAGATGGAGATTGCATTGCTATGTGCTTGATTTTATACACCATTTAACAGTGTGTGTGCAAGCCGACAACATCTGAACTCGGTAATTAACAGCATCCACATTCTTTTGACCATATAGTGCAAACGTTTTTTGTTTCAGTCATCAGCCTGACCGTGTTTTAAGTCTTTAAACAAATCCCTGTCCCTGTTGAAACAAGACTGAGATTAATGTAATGTATCATAATTGTCTGATTTAGAGTTACATTACTTCATACGTGGGCTCTCACTGATCTGATGTGATTTTACCATTATGGCCTTGTTTTGATGTTCAATATCCTTTTCACTTCGGTTTAGTCCAGAATACCTGCACCAGTAGTGTAGTCTCTGTCATTTACACATGCCCGTTGCACTTTGGTGGTTTATTGGCCTTGGGGCTGGATTTAATGCACACTCTGGAGGCTTTATTCCCCTCCCCCGTCTTTCAGTTTATTTTGTGCACTCAGCCTTTACTCTCTTATGAAGAGTGACGTGTGCTGTAAGGTGTTCCCTCTCGGCTCTGTGTGGCGTTTCCTCTCGGCTCTGTGTGGCGTTTCCTCTCGGCTCTGTGTGGCGTTTCCTCTCGGCTCTGTGTGGCGTTTCCTCTCGGCTCTGTGTGGCGTTTCCTCTCGGCTCTGTGTGGCGTTTCCTCTCGGCTCTGTGTGGCGTTTCCTCTCGGCTCTGTGTGGCGTTTCCTCTCGGCTCTGTGTGGCGTTTCCTCTCGGCTCTGTGTGGCGTTTCCTCTCGGCTCTGTGTGGCGTTTCCTCTCGGCTCTGTGTGGCGTTTCCTCTCGGCTCTGTGTGGCGTTTCCTCTCGGCTCTGTGTGGCGTTTCCTCTCGGCTCTGTGTGGCGTTTCCTCTCGGCTCTGTGTGGCGTTTCCTCTCACCTCTGTGTGGCGTTTCCTCTCAGCTCTTTGGCAACATCTGGCTGTCCATGGCCAGTCTGGTGATCTTCATGCAGCTGCGATACCTCTTCCACGAGGTGCAGAGGAGAATCCGCCGCCACAAAAACTACCTGCGTGTGATTGACAGCATGGAGTCCAGGTACAGACGCCATGTTGCCTGTTTGGGTGGGGAGGCGTAATACATGATGGGAGTATACTGGCAGACTTCATCATCTTTGTGTTCTGGTTGTCTTTGTTGCGCAGGTTTGCAGTGGCGACCCCAGACGAGCTGTTGGCGAACAACGATGACTGTGCCATCTGCTGGGACTCCATGACCTCGGCTAGGAAGCTGCCCTGTGGGCACCTCTTCCACAAGTAAGCTGTGAGCAGTGCTTCAGGGGACTGCTAAGGCCAACGTTCTGGAAACACCTCAACACGTTGCGGTATAAAATAGATCTGGTGTTCTAGATGTCCACTCGCTGAATAAATGTGGCCGTTTTCCTCTCAGGTTGCTGCTGTTTTTCTTACTGCTCTGCATTAATGTTGAACATGTTAATGTTTGTATGTGTTTTGTTCACATTTTCCCTCTGTGTGTGTGTGTGTGTGTGTGTGTGTGTGTGTGTGTGTGTGTGTGTGTGTGTGTGTGAAGTTCATGTCTGCGCTCGTGGTTGGAGCAGGACACGTCCTGCCCGACGTGCCGCATGTCTCTGAACATCAACGAGGGCGGGGGGCGTGAGAGGGAGCAGGGCCAGCGCCCCCCCACAGACGAGGCTCTGGCCGCGGGGGGAGGGGCCGACGCCAGACCACACCTCAACCAGCACAACCACTTCTTTCACTTTGACGGTAGTCGTCGATCACGTGTCTTTCACCATCCTAATCTTCTCCTCATCGATCTCATTGCAGCCGCGGTGTCACAGCTGTAAGTGTGAATGCAGTGGGAGTCCCAGTGTAATCTCCCTCTCTTTCCCCAGGCTCCCGCATCGCTAGCTGGCTCCCGAGCTTCTCTGTGGAGGTCATGCACACAACTAACATTCTGGGTATTGGACAGGCCAACAACTCCCAGCTCAACGCCATGGTGAGCAGCGCGGTAGTCATCGCTCACAGTACACACACCACTCTTCTGGTCTCCATAGTGGCTTTGACACCTCCACCCTGTCGTCTTTAACTCTCACACGTCTCAAGCGTTTGCTCTAAAGAGGGTTCACGTTGGCTTCCTTAGGCCCATCAGATCCAGGAGATGTTCCCCCAGGTCCCCTACCACCTGGTCCTGCAGGACCTGCAGCTCACGCGCTCAGTGGAGGTCACCACCGACAACATTCTGGAGGGCAGGATCCAGGTGCCCTTCCCTGCTCAGGTAACCCCACACACCTGCCATTATGTGAAAGGTCCTTACTGTCCTTTCTAAAATGCAGGTTATAATTTTTGCAGACAAATCTTCTATATTTAATGTAACTTGCAAGCCCTAAACTACGTGTTTTGTGCATATGGCATTGTGTAGTGAATTTAAAGCCCTTTAATTTTCTTCTTGTGAACTGATAGCACATTGGGTTATTTTTGTATCACATCATTATATTTAAATATACCTTAACCTACGTTACCTTCTGTGCATGTGGGCAATATAACATTATTGCATTGTTCATGGAAACGTACAAAAGTGCTTTAGATACCTCCTCATGAACGTATATTTAGGTAGTACTAAAGGTCCCACTCTAAAAATAGACCTAGCTGAGATGCAGCCAGAAATAAGTGTCAGTGCTGTAAAGTAGATTGACAGAGACTACCGTACAGTTCAAGTTCTACAGCTAAACAAGTTGGACCAGGTGCAAATATTATATCTTCTTACAAGTGCAGTATTACTAGTTAACGTTCTAAGATACGAGTCTTGAGTTGTCATTTAAAGACTACGAGGGATTCTGCTGTTTGGACAGTGGAAGTTCATTCCAACATGTGGGTGTTGGGACGCGAGTGCCGATACTCGTCGTTAATGAATGTTGAAGGATGGTGGATCAGTTTGGGCTGTACTGTACTCAACGTTTGTTTTTGACCACTGCCATCAAGGAGGTGAGAGCAGGTTTCAGATCTGATCCAAGCAGCTACAGGATGCCAGGGACGTGAAGGGAGTGGTGTAGCCACATGAGAAGATCTGGCGTTCTGTAGCTCTCTGGATTAGCTGCCAGGGCGGACAGGAAGACCTGCCAGCACAGTTACAGTAGTCAAGTCTGGAGATGCCAAGAGTCCGAACAAGCACGTGGGTGGCCTCATTAGACAGAGACGGGTGAATTCTCTTGTTTTCTGTTGATGTGGAGAAACCCGGATGCCTTAGGAAGGTGAGAGATGATCTGAATGACCTGCTACCTACAGTTACACCAAGCTTTCTTGAATGTTATGTTTGAGGGATCAAGGTGTTCTCAAAAGAGATGGCAAGATCTCTGTGAGCACCTGGTACTTTGGATATGAGTAGCAACTTGGTCTTGCTGGGATTTAGCTTCAGGTGGTGGGATGCTGCCCATGGTGAGATGTCAGATAAATGTTTCTGAGAGTCTGTGCATATGAGGATAAATAAAGGACTGGTAATGGCACTAGTGGAAGATGTTTTTAACCCAGAAAAAGAAAAGAGGAAGATTAGATTGTAGCTCGTCCCAGAGGAAGTGCTGTTGTCTTTGATCGTTCTGGATTCTGCCCCAGCTGAGCCCTAAACCAGCGACCCTGTAGAGGTGTGCGATACCAGGTGGGTCGTGTCACTCTCAGCCACGCTAGAAACATACTGAGATTTTCCATCAGCATACTTTTGTTGGGTTGATGTCAAGATATAACATTGCCAAGCTATTCTAGGTGATGGGAGACACTAGCATGTGTTGTTGAGATCCTGTGTCAGTGTTTTCAAGCGATCCATCTCCAACCACCCACAGCTACACCAGTGACCGTTTTCACACGGTGTACCATCTGCCACGAAGGCCAGCGAAGAGGCCACATCTGCACCAGACCTGGGTTACGCTGGAGAAACCACCGTCGGACATGAATGAGTGTGTTTATTGTGGATATATTGCATTCATAGGGGATGCACGGTGTCCTGTTTTCTTGCCGTTTGCCCGTAGGCTGTGGACCGTGCTCCCGCCCAGGTGAACCCAGCTCTGGAGGAACCTGCAGGCGTGGGCGCTGGCACAGAGGGGCCGTCCACGCACACGGAAGACTTTGAGGTGCGGGGCAGCCGCTTCTCCAAGTCTGCAGAGGAGAGACAGCGAATGCTCCTGCAGAGGAAGGAGGAGTTTCTCCAGAGAGCTCGCAGGTGTGCAGCTGGGCCTCCACACACCCCTCTCGGCACGGTAGTTCCCATTGGTTCAAACTGTGTGTTCTTGCATAATGACTCCAGAGGGCTCTTCGTCACCAGGCGCTACCTGAACAGAAGTCCTGGGGAAGGAGGCGTGTCTTCCTCGTCCTCTTACCTGGAGTGCGATGACGCCATGAGCGCTGTGGAGGACGAAGGCCCCCGCTCCGACCCGGTCACCATGCGTCGCCGGACGCTTGCAGCCGCTGCCGAACGGCGCCTTCAGAGGCTGCCGGACTCGCCCATCTGAGAGGGGATGGCCTGCTTGCTCCTGGCTGGCTCACCTCCTCTCCGCCTCCTCCTGGCTGTTTGTGGGGGTGAGGGGGGTGAGGGCTACCTCTTATTCTCTCATCTGAATAAAGCAAAAAAAATGTGTGTGACACTCGCGCGTGCTATATGGTACAGCCATGCCCAACAGGTAACTCCAGCAGACCAGCTGGGCCTCAAACCTCTCGGTGTGCGCTCAGTCTTAAACCCGCGTCCATCACACAGTGTTCGTATGTGAAACACCAGCTTGGCTGTGCTCTGCGGGATCTTCTATGCATGTGTCACTTTTATCTTTCAAAACGTTGAGTTTATAATCTGTCTACAGAGTGGTGAGCTGTCTGCCTGCCGTTCATGAATGATTCCAGCGAACCTTCGGACAGAATTGAGACTGAGGTCTGTTCTTTTAGTCCTGTTTGTATTTAAAATGGGCTCTTCGAATGGCTCATCATTTAGTAGGTTCCCTCACATCCTTGGCAATGCAAGCATTACTTTGTGTTCATTTTAGTTTGGGAATGTTGCATTTAGGCTGTAGAGGCTGTTATGTTCTCTACCTGTTCTGTCTGTAGAATCAATGGGTTATGAATTTACCTGCTAATGTTTGGTTAAACTGGGGCTGTGGGCATTGATTTGTTTACACGGCCAAATATGTTTCATCACTTGGAGTGTCTGCTACAGGTAAACATCTGTGTGTGTGTGTGTGTGGGGGGGGGGGGTGCTTTGTGATTCAGACAAAAGCTCATGAACTGTTGTGAACAGAGGAGGAAAAAAAACACACACTCAATTTGAAAGTTTCTGACATGATTTGGATTTGCACATCATACTGCACCCCAACTCAAGTTCTGTGTGTGTCTTTAAAGCGGAGACTCCTCACATTACGGTCCACATTTACGGTGCTGAGAAAGTTTGCAAACTGGCATTCTGTAACCGTAATCTGCCTGACTGCCGTCTTCATGCGCAGCGCTCGGACAAAACTGAGAGGAAGTTTTTGGCCCCTTTGAAATGTTCCCTTCTCTAATGTTTTATCAGTGTTTTCGTTTGAGTGGTGTGGGTGGCCAGTACTGTAGATGTGTTATGGTGGAATGTTACTATGCCCCTCACGTTTAATCTGTTTAGTGATATGTTTGGAGGGAAAGTAAGATGAGAAGCATACAGTTGTTTTGGAAAAGAATTGATTTGCATTACATATATACAGGGTGTTTAAAAACATTACGGGACAAAATTCTGGGCTGTATTTAATTTTAGATCAAAGATCCTTGCTTATTGATGGTTTGGGAGATTTCAGATTAACACATACATTTTTCTTGCTACTTTGATCAAAACCTTTCTTTAAATTATTTTAACTAATTAACTTAAGCAATACAAAATCTTAAATCACACCCAGCTGAAGGTTTACTCTAGGGTCATTTTGCATGCAAGCATTTGCAGTGTGGGGAAGTTTGCAGTGTAAATGAATTTTCTTGAGGGCAGCACAGTGTAGAACCCTGTCCGTGTGTGTGTGTGTGAGACAGTAAATCACTGTGTTTATACTTTGTTGGTCTGATCAGAAGTATTGAAAGGGTGGGCTTCTCCTCGCAGAGTTAATGCAAGACTCCATTATCCTTCTATGCTTAATGTGAACTGCTGACTGGATCGTTTGTTTTTGGCCTCTGAAAAATTGGAGGTTTTAGAACTTGTCAACGTAGTGATATGTTGTCACTACTGTTTTACACTGTGAACGTATTTTATCGAGTGTTTCTTGCTTAACAAGTATTGTTTTTGGCTTCTTCCCCCTTCATGTTGCCTCTCATGATGCACGAGTTAACTGTGTGATGTGTATTGTACATTTCATAACTCGAGTATTCCAAAGACCGTGCCGAAAGTAATAATAACTTTTATTTTTTAACCTCAGGTTGGAGATTGTGATGTTTCTAGTAAGTGATGAATCTCTTTTACTGACCCTGGGTCAGTTAAGGAGTTCTGTGATGTGTTGGCACAGCTGCACCTTTTCAACAGTGTTTCTGTACACGAGTACCTGTCCTCTCTGCTGATGCAAACCATTCACTTCATCACACATTCACAAGTATGCCCCTCACTTCTAGCCATCTGTTCCTAATCTGAATGAAGCACCTGATTTTTCTACACATAATATTTTCATTTGTGCATATATTAAAAATGAGGCAAGGTATGAATTGTAAATAATTTTGTAATGAAAAGTGTATAGTAAGTGTGAAATGACAAAAAGTAGTACAAAATAAAATTGAGCTACTATAGAGGCTTTTAATGAAATCCCTTGTACTGTGTTGCTATCAAAATGCTGCTTCTGTGTTTCTTTCAAACAGCTCTTCGTGCATGAAGAACTTTCTATAAACTCATTATTGCCCTGTCTGAACAATGTGTCGATCAAAATGAATGAATTTCTGAATGAAATAATCATTATTAAACCTGCTGAATCTGGCTAATATGGTGCCATTATGGAAAAATTGTCAAGCTGAGCAGGCCTGGATAGAGAGACCTTTTCAATCAGTCAATCAAATTGTATTTATATAGCGCTTTTTACAACAGTTGTTGTCACAAAGCAGCTTTACAAGTGCCGAGTCCTAGTCCCCAGTGAGCAAGACAAGGGCGACAGTGGCAAGGAAAAACTCCCTAGTTTTTTGCATGAGGAAGAAACCTTGAGAGGAACCAAGACTCAGGGGGGGAACCCATCCTCCTCTGGCCGACACCGGTCACCATGACAACAACAATTTAGACAGAAAGAAGAGAAAGAAAAAGAAAAATATGTAATAATGTCCATCATGATGTATGCATCCGGTTAGGCAGGAGGTGGCTGGCCCAGGATGGATCGCTGGTCTCCTCATCTCATTATTCCTCAAGCAGGCGGGCAGCCATGTGGAGAAATGAAACAGGGAAAATTAGCTCTGTATGAGGACATATACAGGACAGGTGTGGCAGCAACTCCGGCATTAAGTTAAATTATTACAGCCTAGCTAAAAAGGCAGAACCAGAAGGTAACATAGGCTTGGGGGCATTCTGAGACAATGGCATCCGTCCTATGCACTGTCAACAAACTTGAGTGACCACGAGCAGTGACAGGACGACAGCACCAGCGCCCCAGTCTACCATAAAACCCTTCGCCTGTGAACCCCTGGATCTGTACCTTAATCTAATGGGGGGATATTAATTATCAAACGCTAAACTAAATAAGTGGGTTTTCAACCTAGACTTAAAGATTGTGACTGTGTCAAGAGTCCCGGACGCATTTAGGAAGATTATTCCAAAGCTGGGGGGCCTTACAAGAAAAGGCTCTTCCCCCTGCTGTTACCTTGTTAATTTTTGGAACTAATAAAAGACCAGCACCCTGTGATCTTAGTGGGCGTGGGGGTTCGTAATAGGAAATAAGTTCCTGAAGGTACCCAGGAGCAAGCCCGTACAATGCTTTATAAGTTAATAAAAGAATTTTAAAGTCAATACGGAACATTTTAAAGTCAATACGGAACTTAACTGGGAGCCAATGCAGGGCTGATAGGACTGGACTGATATGCTGAAATTTTCTAGTTCTGGTCAGAACCCTGGCTGCGGCATTTTGAACTATTTGAAGTTTATTTAGATTCCTATTTGAACATCCTGACAGTAGCGCATTGCAGTAGTCTAATCTAGAGCTAACAAAGGCGTGCACCAATTTTTCTGCATCATCCTGTGATAATGCATTTCTTAATTTAGCAATGTTATGGAGATGTAGAAAAGCTATCCTAGTAGTATTATCTATGTATTTATCAAATGATAGGCGTCATACTCGACTCTGACCTAGGTTTTTGGCTACTGTGCCAGGTGTAATGGGGTAGCCTGCGAGATTAAGCATTAGATCTGGAATTTTCTGTTTTGAGGCCTTAGGGCCCAGAAGGAGAACTTCTGTTTTGTCCTCATTAAGTTGGAGGAAGTTTAGAGACATCCAGCATTTAATATCTCTTACACAGGCCTCAATTTTTCTTAAACTGAGTTTGTCATCAGGTTTGGCTGATATGTAAAGTTGAGTGTCATCTGCATAGCAGTGAAAATTTACACCATGTTTGTTTATAACTGTGCCCAATGGTAGCATATATAATGTAAATAATAGTGGTCCTAGAATGGAGCCTTGCGGGACCCCATATTTAACTTTTGTACGTTTGGATGGAATATTATTGAGCTCTACAAACTGATAGCGATTTGTTAAGTAAGAATGAAACCATGGGCTGTGCCAGAGACTCCAACCCAGCGTTCTAACCTTTCTAGCAAGATCCTATGATCAATTGTGTCGAAAGCTGCACTAAGATCAAGAAGCACTAACAGCGATACATAGCCTCGATCTGAAGCAAGGAGGAGGTCATTTGTTACTTTAACTAATGCTGTTTCAGTACTGTGATGGGGCCTAAAACCAGATTGGAACTTTTCAAATATGTGATGCCTATGCAGATATAGGCATAATTGCTGGGCAACAGCTTTTTCTATGATCTTGGATATAAATGATGTGTTTGAAATGGGTCTATAATTAGATAGTACAGTAGGATCAAGATTTGGTTTCTTGATCAGAGGTTTAATAACTGCTAATTTACATGATTTGGGCATGTGACCTATTGTAATGGATGAGTTAACTATAGTTAGAAGAGGTTCAGTTACCGCTGGTAATACCTCTTTTAATAACTTTGAGGGAACCGAGTCTAGTGTGCAGGTAGCACAATTTAAGGAAGAAATTGTTACTCATTGGATAACTTTAATATCTACATACTGTTTAGTCTTTAAAAGGATTTCAACTTTACATGCAATTTATGATGATAACTTTCTGCCTTGGGGAAGACTGAGGAGATGAAGATTTAGTGTGAATACCTCATATCGCACCTGCTGACATCTGCTGTGTCCTTCTGGAACTACATTTGCTGTCATGTAAAACCAATTTGATCAGGCTGCTTAAAGAGGCATTTTGTGAGACAAGCGGCCAGTGAGTGGAAGCAGATGTACTATACTGGGTGTAGAAAGGGAGCAAAATAGTTGGAACTTGTTTTTTGAACAGTTCATGATGACACTTTTCCATTGAGAGAGGTCTGTGCCAAATAAACCTGAATAATGAGACACCCTCAGTTTAAACTGAACTGATATAATGACAGTGCAGAAAACTGCCTATATCCAATTATACCGCCGATCAATATATTTTTATGAATCACACTCGTTTATCAGAGTAGTGAATAATAATAATATAAGGGTAGTGAATAATTATAATAATATCAGGGTAGTGAATAATATCCTCCATCTGTAGGAATGTTTTTATTATTTAGGTATTACATGTACAACCATCTTGGGAGCAAATATGGTGATCTTTTAATAGTGCTGCTTAAACATAATTATAGCAACATGCCCACTGACCCAGTGATCGTAGTCTCAGTGAAAGACATCACCTTGACCTGCTACATGATAACCTACTGGTTTCTTTAGTGGGAGTGGACAGCTGTAATATGTAGCTGATCAAACTATAACATCTGAGGCGCGCTCACACAAACGAGTCAGGAAATGAGAAGGGTTAGATATCACATTGGGCCGCACAAAAATAAAACACGTGGACCAAGAAACCTCTTGCTAGGACTTAGCAAAGCTGGTTTTATGTAGAGTCTGGTGGTCCATTATAACTGCACCAGTCTAAGATCATAAAGTAGAGTGTGATCACAGGTAAAAGCTACAATTATCTGCCAAGGAATATTTATAGGTCATGGCCATCTACCTTTAACCAGAGCTTGTATGAGCACAGCTATTCAAGGGTCTTCACCCCAAAATGTTACTTATACGTTTTTGGTATTTGGGTATAATGATAATAACAACATGCGATACCATAGCAACACCTAAAACGAACAAATGACTGAAGAGTTTGTTCTAATTAGATGGAGTTTCAATTATCACCTATAAGCCTATAGTGCTTCTGTATGGAAGTTATTCTGTGTCAATATTCAAATGAAAATGTAATACGTATTTGCATTTACATGTTCCACTCATACAAGCAACTTTGAGCTCAAAATTCAAATTCAAATGCAATAATTCCATTTACATTTGCAATGTGATAGACGTCTATTCATATTTCATTTACACATACATTTTGATGCTTTATTTGTGTCTTTATTGAAATGAAAAAAATGTTCCCGATTTGAATTGTCAAGTTCATGTGATCATGCAAAGGTTGTATCAAAATTATAATTAAAATGCTATTCGCTTAATATGCTTTGCATTTCGTGATAACACGTTTGAATCGTAATTTTCAACCTCACCACCACGCTAAAAAGATGTCAATATTCAAACGTTAATGGAGAAATAGCGCCTCTCCTGTTTGCACTAACATTACGATATCAACAGCGCTAAAACTGTGTCAAAATGCATTTTGAAAGTGCAATCCGAGCAGATTGCATTTTCATTTCCATGGTCTTCCACTATAGTCAAATTATAGTCAAATTAGATTCCACGGTTTCACTTTATTCAGCCAATCAGGTTCCACAGCTTTCCACAGCGGGCAGCCAATCAGGACGGGACTACAGCGCAGCAGTACAGGCGAGTTTTTTTTAGATATGGTCACAGAAGCGCTCATTAGATTAATTCAAAGGGTAGCAGACACTACATTAGTGTGAAATGTTAATCGATCAAGTGGCAGACATATCAGCCTTATCTGGCGTTGATGTGACTGTTATTGCCAAATTGAGCGCTGTGGCAGAGCAACTGTGTGCCTCAAACTACGGCGGTACAACGGCCGACCTCCGTGAAGCGTCTCGTGTGATCAGAAACAGAAAACCATTTCTGCTCGTTAATGCTGGTTTATTTAAATAAACATTTGTGCTGTCGTATTTTTAAAGTTATAAAGCGGTAATGCCTCGATGAGTGATGTTATCTAGAATCCCCCAGCGTCCCTGTTTAGTGTGGTTAATGCCACAGACGCGGCATAATTACCTGAACCCGCAGGTAATCCTCTACCAAGCTTTGATCTTTAACGTACTTGTAATCATGACGCGAGCAGAAATTTTAGAAGCGAGCAAAAAACTGAAACGCGCACTGAAAACAGGGAAGTGAGCGCACTTAACAGCGCTCGGTTTTCTTGATTTTGCGTGCTCAGTGTGTCTGACTTGCTTGATTGAATCTTATCTTTGCGCTCTCATATTAAAGATCGCAATCTCACTCCATACTACACATTGTGGGTTCATAGATTGTCCTTGTTTGAGTCGAGTGGTCCTTATGTTTTCATGCCTTGGTAAGTCCTTAGTATAAGCTTCCGTTGTCTACGTTTCATTCCTTTCCCTAGTCTCAGACTATACCTTTGGGGTTCATAGATTGTGTTTGTTTAATCGAGTGTTCAGTGTACGTTTTTATTCTTTGGTATGTCTTTCGTACGAGTTCTTTTCCTCTACGTTATAGTTTGCCTAGGTCTCAAACTACACCTTATGCCCGGTTCACACTACACGATTTTAGGCTGGTTTTTCAGTCGCCGACTGTTTTTTGTAGATCACCGACAGAAACTGTGGTCGGAGGCAAATCGGCGATCACTCGTCGCTCGCTCAGTGTAGTGTGAACTGCTGAAAGACGCTCGCCGAGTGGTCGCCGACTCATCGCAGACGACCGGCAGATATCTAGCATGTTTAATATCTAGCGTGTTTAATATCTAGCGTGTTTAATATCTAGCCCAGTCGGCGACTGAGAGTCGGCAGCAGCGTCTAACTACAGCCAATGTGAACGCGGAGAGAGAACCGCGGCACCGCTGAAGATATCTCTGAGAATGTAAAAAACTTTCAAGAATGCTTTCAAAACAGTAACCCAGTAAACACACAAACTCCTCACCTTTCTTACAACTTTACTACAACACTGTTTAAGTTATTGTGACAGCACTGGAGAAATAGTGCAATTGATTATATCTATGTTCACTGCAACGGAGAGATGAAATAATTCTGGCAACTTGGGACTATGGGACTAACATAATAATAATAACGAAAATGTGGAGTACATGTACATTGTTTTATTCTTTATGTGGTGTTGCTGGTTTTCACGAGAGTTTCGTTTTCGTGTTCTCGTGTTTTTGGACGGCAGCCAGATGAGTCGGCGATTCCCCAGTCGTGTAATTCGTGAGCCCACGTCACCGATCAGTCATGTAGTGTGAAAGCTACAACAACTGAAAGACTCGCGATTACAGCACAACCAGTCGTGTAGTGCGAACGGCACAAAAACCTGACGACTGAAAAGTCGTGCAGTGTGAACCAGGCATTAGGGATCATAAATCAAGACCAAAAACTCGCCTGTACTGCAGAGCCAGAAACTATGTGGCTCTGTGCTGAGCGTGCTTTAGTCCCGTCCTGATTGGCTCCCTGAGGTGGAAAGGGGAACCCGATTGGCTGAATAAAGTGGAGGGAGGTGGAATCTGATTGGAAGGCTGATGGGATCTAATTTGACAATAATTTGACTATAGTGGAAGACCATGGAAATGAAAATACAATCTGCTCGGATTGCATTTTCAAGATGCATTTTGACACAGTTTTAGCGCTGTTGGTATCGTAATGTTATTGCAAACAGGGGTGGCGCTATTTCTCCATTAAGGTTTGAATATTGACATCTTTTTAGCGTGGTGGTGAGGTTGAAAATTACGTTTCAAACGTGTTATCACGAAATGCAAAGCATATTAAGCGAATAGCATTTAAATTATAATTTTGATACAACCTTTGCATGATCACATGAACTTGATAATTCAAATCGGGAAATACATTTTCATTTCAATAAAGACACATATAAAGCATCAAAATGTATGTGTAAATGAAATGTGAATGGATGTCCATCACATTGCAAATGTAAATGGAGTTATTGCATTTGAATTAGAATTTTGAGCTCAAAGTTGCTTGTATGAGTGGAACAATTGCAAATGAAAATGGAGTTATTGAATTTGAATTTTGAGCTCAAAGTTGCTTGTATGAGTAGAACATGTAAAGGCAAATGCGCATTACATTTTCATTTTAATATTGAGACAGAAAAACTTCCATACTTCTGATGAAGGCCACTAGAGGGCGATATAGACCCACGTACTGTTTGGTGATTTCGCCAGATATGCTTATACTGGTTTAAGAGTGCTCAGGGCAGGTTTTCTGTCGTGGAGAGGAAGAGTGCAAACGCTTCTCCTGCAGCTGGAGGTTTCCTGGACATCATGCAGGCTGTCGCGATGCCCACATCTACACTCTGGACGGCAGGACTGGTCAATGTCATAAAAGTTATGTCAAAGTATAATAGCGACTTCTGTTGGTGAAATGTAGTGTCCAACTCATAAATATGTAGATTTTGTTATAACATAACATCCATTTTCAAATACATTTTCTAAACTAAGCAAGTCATGCATTACTACTACTAATACTACAATTATTATTATTATTATTATTATTATTAATAATAATAATAATAATAATAATAACCCACCATACATAATACTTGAAGGCCCTTCACTCATGGATCTAATTTATAGGCCTGTACATTGTTTAGATATCAGTGTTAGAATATCACAATCAGCACCGTGCTTACAATAAACTAATTCCACGAATCTGTTTTATATAACAAAACTCTTGACTATAACAATATTTGTAATATCAGTGATCCTGTTCACTTATATTTTCGGAAGTGCCCTGAACACGCAGATGTCACAGGAAGGGCGAACACCTCCCACGTCCTCTGTGTGAGCCCTGTGAAGAACCCCGCAGAGCTCAGAAGGTCCCCGTGCCCGTCTGAAGGTAACGTTGGCTCTTCAGCGTCTACACGCTGCTTAATTAGACACTTCCTCTTCCCTTCGTGCATGGCGGAGAGAAACTAGAACAGCAGTTCAAGTTCAGCTATTTGAAGATGGATATTTTTCTCCCTTCAGTAAAACATCTGATGATCTGATTGAGTAGAAACACCATCCAACTGTCCCAGAAAAAGGCAAATCTGTTCTGACCACAGATTGTGGTTTGTAGCACAATATCAGTGACAGATTTTCTGTCTTAAGAGATTTTGCTACAGAGATAGTGTTGCTAAATGTGACACATTTTTAACCACATTAGAAATTCTGGGAGCTGGTCAGAGATAATATACTTGTCATATCTATTGAGACTGGGTTTAATACTAGATTTATCAATTCTACTTTATATATTTATATATTATAGTTGTGGGCAACACAAATGCTCACAACTCTACAATGAACATACAGTAGATGCATAATTCTGTAACATGTGGGCTTTGATATGATCAGTCCATTTCTGAATGAAACAAAAACCCTAACTGGTGATGTCCTAGGGAAAGAAATAATGTAACAGTCTCAGGATCACGAGTGCTTGCTATAAGTAATCAATATTGACATGGTTTTAAAAGGCCCACTGTGCAGTAACTAATATTTGCAATTTAAATTAAAACATAATGTGGATGCATTGGAAATCTATACCACTTAATTCCTGTTTTTCATATGCATGTATTATATCTGCCACTTGCATTGATTTTATATTACTTACATAACCACAGCGATGAGTGAAAAGGTTCACAGTACTGAAATATATCAAGGCAAATACGACTCTGCGTGATGTTGAACCACAAATACAAACAGGTTCAGGAAAAAAGAATATTTGTAGAAAATGAAGATGTGTGTGATAAAATTGTTAGTTCCTTTGGTAAAATAGTAATGTCTCTGTAATGTCTCTGGGTGCTCTACTGTAAAATTCATAATTTTCCCAAATTGTAGGCTGTCCACCTGTACTGCATATAAGGACTGGTCAAGGACAAAACGCAGATTTATACAAGGTTAAGTGTTTTACTCTCATCTGCATATGTTTGAGATAATGGTTTTATCCATTTCCCTTGAAGATCCGCAAAGTAGTTTAATTGTTTAATCAATAGTCCTTTTCTGCAGCTTTCTGCACTTCAATAAGCTACAGTCAGTAAATACAGCTACAGTGAATGTGTATGCAACAGGATCAGAAGACAAAGGTTGAGTTGTTAGCTGAGTGTAGTCTAGCCTACTCTTAAACTGAAATAGTCTGCTCTTAAACTGGGTTTCCTCATGGGGAGGTGTTGGTACTGCTCGTGTTCTGCGATGTTGTAATATAAAAAATGTTTATTTGATGACGCACTGAAATAGTGATTGGAGCGTCGGAACAGATGTAGAAATGTAGAAATGTGTGATTCCTCGTGTTTAACTTCATTTTATTCCACCATCATGATTTTCCCCAGTTCAAAACAGACAGACTGCTGAAAAATTCATGTATTTGTGGCGTGAGATGCATCTGTCACAACGGTTAAAGATGTTTGTGCTGGGCTCGCCGGTTTTAAATGGTTCCCCTGAGTGTTTTTACACTGCAGAGATCAACAGCGCCTCGTCCTGCACCCAGCACACACACACCCAGCACACACACACCCAGCACACACACCACTGGTGTGTACGTGTCACTTCAAGCAGCTTTGATCTTCCCTCCATCACTTCTCACGGGGACTCCTAGGAACCATCACCACATCATGTCAACTTTTCCCCTTGATTTGCGAAGCTTTGCTTGCGCGTTTCTTGTGTTCGGGTGGAACTTGAATCCGCCCCGAACTGTGGTTCGGCTCCGTCTGAACCGGGCGTCTCACGGCCTTTAACGTTATTACATCTGTTTAACCTACGATGCGCAAGGAAACATGCAGAGGAAAAGATTTATTTGCACCTTTGTTTTGTTTAATTGCTTCTTTTCACAATTTCACAACGAATGGATCTAATATTCGTTTAAATACACAAAAAATGACATTTTTTCATTAACATTTTTCTGTTGCAGCTTGGCTTAAACTATACACGTTTATTCAAGTTTATGTAATGGGGGGGGGGTGACAGGAGACATTTTTTAAACAATTTTTGTATTAATCAATTATGGCTGAAGTTAGGCCCAATACACTTCTAACGTGGTGACAGGCATGTTGTATTCAGTATCTTCTTACTGGTCCTATGGATGTATAATGCATACATCAACAGGAGACTTAACTCCTTGCTTTGGTATGCAATTCTCAGTACAACTCAGATGTTGGCAGTTAGATTTTTCTGACTATTATACTGACTGAACAAACATTAAGACCAACGTGTTTCCAGTTACAGTGGGTGGATTAGTACCAGTACTAGTGGGGAGGTGGGGTCTAGAGTCTGTTTTATGGTACTGAACTACATTCAGTACAGGTCACATGGCTGATTTCATCAATGCTACTTAAATAGTAGTCTGCTATTTCTAACATCACTTTTCCTAACCTTACTGTGGCATTTAAACTTTTGCAAATATACAGGTATAGTCTTGGTGTTTTTGATAGGACAATTATGATAACACTCATAACTCTCTCATGCTGTCTGTGACTCCATCTATTGTTTAATCAGTTTTGGTCTGCTAACACAGCAGCACGCTGGTTCTCTATAGGTCAAATGTTAATGAAATCCTCCTTCTCTCAACTGATTCTTCTATCTCACTGGCACTGACCAATAAACTCACTGTCCAATCTCCCAGGCACAATATTATTTGAGAAACCACATTCAAACCCCATCCAATTACAAGATGTAATAATTCTGCACTCAAGCTAGTAATGAGCTCTAATGCCCGTGCTGGAGCGAACCCCCTTCGGATGCTGGAGAGATCAGATGTTGGCTTTGTAATTAGACTGGCACAAAATCATTATTTCATGTTCAAGGGCAGAATGGAGTCGATAGAGAGGTAATCCCCGTTTCTCCTCTCTGAAGTGTAAAATGCACTCTAATGGTTTAATCTGAGTGTTTGGTTATCAGTGTGAGATGATTGCTACAGTAAGTTTGATGGATATGACTTGCTGTGAAGTAACAGACAAGCCTTATTTAAAAGCATCGGATATAGTTAACTTGAGCATCTGGGTACTTTTGCATCCTTAAATGTCAGTAAAACAATGATGACTTAGTTGGGGATTAACATAGATTAACTGTGAAGTGTTTACAAAGCGTTGTGTGTGGGAACGTGGAACGTAGCAGAAGATCACGGCTCACCTGTGCGTGTAAGAGATGCAGGTGCCCAAACACTCTGTGATTTGTGCCACAGGACTCCACTGGGTTACCAAAGACGGTGACTAATTAATTGAAGAAAGGGGCACAAGAGACAGAGGCGTGTGTGTGTGTGTGTGTGTGTGTGTGTGTGTGTGTGTGTGTGTGTGTGTGTGTGTGTGTGCTTGTGCATGTATGTGTGTTTGCGTGGGTCTTTGTGTGTGTGTGTGTGTGTGTGAACGCCTGCGTGTTTACACACCCAGCGAGGTCATGGTCTGTGGCTGTATGTTGGCGGTGGACTGTTAGATTGTTCTCCTGCACTCTTTCCCTGCTGAGGACAACAGATGTAGATTTACATACATTTCCAGCGTCCTGCACTCTGATGAGATTAGCTGGGAGTGGGAGAGATGCATGCGTGATGGGGGCCGCGGGGGGGGCCAGGGGAACTGGGGGCCCTCAGAGAACACGCAGGACAAAAGCAGAGAGGGGAAATGTCAAGCTCGCCAGACGGGAACAGGACAACAAACAGATTGTGCTGCTCCTTCAGCTCCTCCGTGACAAGAGGGTGGCGGGATTTACATCTCATCAAGGGTGCGGCTACGCTGCCGGCAATTATGAAGCCATGAAGGATTTCGGAGCTTGTTCGGTGTAATCGAGGATTCGGTTTTGGTTTGTTTGCGGGACCGCAGTCGGTCACGTGCTCCCTCACTGGATATTTTGTGTTTGCCATATGTTCCAGCCGACGCTTGGGGTGATTAGGGATGTGTTTTATTTATGTATGCAAAAGGTTTCAATAGAGAGCTAAAGTAGCTCGCCCCTCAGTAGTGTCAGTCTGTATCACGTCCCAAACTGGGGGCTTCGCAGAGGTTTTTTTTTTTGGGGGGGGGGGGGGGGGGGGGGTGGCTGCAGCTCAAATGTTATTAGCTTTATCAAGTACAGTTTCCACACCTGGGAGGGCTAATGATAAGTTTTTATCTTTGATGGTTTGTAGCCAGTGAAAGTGGCCATGACAAAGCATTGTTGTGGACGAATCCCACCCATCTGATGGTATAAATAACGAGCTTACTATCTTCATTGTGGCAGCAGCTCTTACAGGTAGCTACGAAGGTGTGTGACTAACCCTGAAGACCATCCAGTACGCCAGCTTGAGTCGGAGACGCACTCTTTCTGACCTACACCACTGTCTCTCTCGTTTAGATGATACCCAGTGGTCCGTGAGTAGAAAGATTCTGTTGAAGGTCTATTGGACCCAGAATGCCCCACTTGACTTGAAAGCCACTGACATTTATTTTGTCACTCTTATCAACAAAGTCAAATCTGGGAAAGTTTAATTTGATAATGCACCATGTCAACATCACTCCGTAGTTAAAGCATCAGCCAGGCGTTTGCAGTGTCATAATGTTTATATTACTTGCCTGGCATTCATTTTCTAAAATATTATATTTCAGTGTTATACTCCATTATAACCCAAGAAAGTAAATTGATTGATTTGTGGTCTCTAAACATACTTTTCTACAATTGGTTTCTGTTTCGAGCTTAAATCAAATGATGTCAGATTATACAACTTTTTTCAGTGTTTTACAGCAGCAAGCACCAATGCCGCCAATTTTATTTCTAAAATCCCCCTTTGTTGCATTAATTGAATATACCATTATATATAGTTGTGAAATTAATGTACCCTGCACTGAATAAAACAGCAGCATTTGACTTTAAGTATGTTTTAATTATGTTCTTTACATGATTTCAGCCTGATAGTCATTTGTTCGTAGGGTTTAGTAATATTGCAGGGGGTCATATTCTTTGTCGTAGTTTAAAATGTTTGTGTCTGGACACATTATGTATCATCGTACTGCTGAATTGTACAAATGAATTGGAATAATTCCAGGCAACCTCAACAGTGCAGTAATCCTAAACCATCTCAGACTTCATACTTTGGTTTGCCATAGTCTCTAGCCATGCATTCTTTAAGTCCTAAATTATGTAGGAGGCACTCAGTCTGCTGGGCTGCTGAAACCATCCTGTTCCTCTATGGCCCACGCGTGTGATTCATAATTAAAGTGCTTGTGAAGCCACTCCTCTAGTATGTGTGCTGTGACAGTGTGTCCTTGTCCTAAACCCACACACTCCACATCGATTTCCCTCCCGTTCAGGGCTGCTTGGCCTTGACGTTTTCCAGCTGTTATTTACACACCTTTTGTTCTTGTGCTTTCTTTCGGTTCTGGTCCCCGTCTTCAGCTGAGAGTCCGTAACCGTACACCCACACTCCTCCGGGCTTCCTCCGCATATGGTTTCTGTTCTGATGCTTATCAGTAAGTAGCATGTGTCCATCAAGAGTCCAAACTCCTCATCTCAGCACGGAGGGAGCGTGAACGTCCCTGGGAACCACAGGCACGGAGGGAGAGAACGTCCCCGCTAATCACGGCCACTCTTCATTTACATGCATTAATCACACAGGTGAAGACCCAGCCATTCTGATAACCGTGGGTCAGGCCCCCATGGACACTAGAGTCAAAACTCAATTATATGCATGATTAGCTTTATCCTAAGCTCTTTCCCCACAGCCGAGACATACGCTGGATAAGAGACAAGCGTGTGTGTGTGTTTATGCATGAGAGACAAAATGCATGTGGTTTATGAGGTCAGGGCACCTTTATGTGGAGGGTCACTCAAAGTCTTGGAGCATATAGACTTTATGGAGCAGTTGTTGGAAGTTTGAGTCAAATATTTGTGGATCTTGTCCGTATCAGTAGACATCATTGTTCCTTCACAATTTAATTAAATAGTCAGTTTTGGTTGTTTTTATACTATTATAATAAGTGGCATACCAAACCAATTGCCAACCAATTGTCAATACATACCTTTCTTTTGATAATCATGAAAAGCTATTTGATTGAACAGGAAAGTGACATTTTCAACCAACACTCAGTGATCCGTCCAGGTTCCGTCTCTTATTCTACAGACTATGGAGAAGTCAAGGAACAAAGAAAAACCCTTTGTAGTTGATTCAGTTAGAAAATGTTTTATTAATTGCCATATGCTTATTGATTTCTCTTTCAAGCCTGTTCTTTTGTTCTTGCTTTCTGGTGGCAGCATACGGATCTGTAAGTTATGTGGAGTGTCAGGGGTGTCCTTTTGATGTGCATGACAGACCCCATGCTAAGTAACACCTGTGCCCAGTCTGTGCTCGTCTGCTCTGGTCTATTTGCATCTGAACCTTTGGACAGATCAGCCCATCAGACAATACTAATTGAGTCCAGAGAGGGACAGTGGTGGATGGCATCTCCTAAAATTGTGGTTCAACATTGTGGTGCAGTTGATTTTCAGTTCAATCAGTGCACATTTTTATTCTACATTAAAGAATATGGCGTTGTCATGCCAACACGCAGGAGTAACAGGTGGAGAAGTTGCTTTTTCTCCTACACAGTGAGTTCAGTCCTTAGAAAAGAATGCATGTTCTTCAGAAATACCATAATATAAACAATAAGCAGTACTAATAGTAATAAATTGCATAAATATCTTGAATATAAGCGCCTTTAAATATTAAGTAATGAAGCTTAATTAAGTAATAATGTAACTGTTAGATCACTATAAGATCATTTTCATTCCATCATTTTCCACGTGTTTTCAAGAGACGTTGCAGTGAGACTCTATCACACCTGAGAATTTCCCATCAACGTCTCTTTGTCCACCTTTCTGTGTGTCTGATAAACCTGTGAAAACCTCAGCACCCCCCCCCCCCCCCCCACATGGCTCTGTGCTCCAGCTGTGTGATGTTTAGTGGAGGCGGACAGCTCAGTGAAGCTCCCAGCAGATACACACCGCTGGTCCTGCACAGTCTTCACACTGCCAGGGTTAGGAGACACGTCCAGGGGTTGGGAGACACGTCCAGGGGTTAGGAGACACGTCCAGGGGTTGGGAGACACGTCCAGGGGTTAGGAGACACATCCATGGATCCTGGACGTAACGGCTCCAACTGAAAACACAGTGGGAGACAGAATTTACTAGAGGAAAAATATATATATAAGCCATGACCTACCTTTATTTCCCAAAAGCCTGTTCTTCAAAGACACCATGAATGAGTGTCACTGGCTGTATCAGTACAACTAAAATACTTGATTTCTTAAAATACTTCCTGCTTATATCAAAGCGTGTGAGGATTTTTACGCTGGTGCGGTGGATAAGTGCTGATAGATGTCTACCCCACCTTCATTTGGCATTTATGAGTTCGATGACATGAAGACTCTCGTCCCAGTGCAGGTAGTACATTATTAAAATCTTTTTGATCCACATTTCTTTGATATCCCTTATAAAGGATTCACTTTCTAGATGTAAATACGAGGAGTCAGGGGAGGTGTTACAGGGAAACACCCACACGCTCTCACTGTCACTTCCAATGTTTTCCTGCTTCCTGGGCGGGTAAGCACGAGTGATGAAGACTGTGGTCTGGGTGGGTAAGCACGAGTGATGAAGACTGTGGTCTGGGCGGGTAAGCACGAGTGATGAAGACTGTGGTCTAGGTGGGTAAGCACGAGTGATGAAGACTGTGGTCTGGGCGGGTAAGCACGAGTGATGAAGACTGTGGTCTAGGTGGGTAAGCACGAGTGATGAAGACTGTGGTCTAGGTGGGTAAGCACGAGTGATGAAGACTGTGGTCTGGTGCTCCATGGCCCAGTTTCATAAACTGCCCAGCTGGATAAGCTACAGCCACTATTAAGAAACAAGAAGAGCTTTAAACTGTAAGTCAGGATCATTGTTACCATGACCTGACGAAGGTTAGTTTGGGCTTTTAGGACGCTGTATTGTAGAAGGTTCTGGTAAGAGAGGTATTGATGTCATTATATTGTTGATGTTTGCCCTCAGGTCCTATAGATGAGTATCTGAATGGTTACTTAAAACATTGCTGTGCCTATGAATACAAATATTTTCACATGAATCATAAATGTGAAATTTTTGGTAAAGTTTTGTAAGCGCTACTTTTTATGTATATTATTAGAATTAATCATCCATTATTTCATTCAGAGAATTCACATATCCATGGAGACTGTATACAGTGTGATTGTGTGTGTGTGTGTGTGTGTGTGTGTGTGTGTGTGTGTGTGCATGAGTGTGTGTGTGCATGAGTGTGTGTGTGCATGAGTGTGTGTGTGTGTGTGTGCGTCCACGTGTGTGTGTGTGCGCGTGCGTGCCTGCGTGCATGTGTGTGTGTGTGTGCGCGCGTGTGTTCGTGTGTGTGTGTGTTTTGTGTGGATTGTGGGAGGGATTTAAGACATGGGACTCAGAGGGAGAGAGCGCATTTGTAAGTCCTTACATTTCATAACCTGAGAGGCAGGAGTTCTGTTTATTGGAAAGTGTGTGTGTGTGTGTGGGTGTGTGTGTGTGTGGGTGTGTGTGTGTGTGTGTGTGTGTGTGTGCACAACTGGCTCATGTCTAATGGTTGCCATCAGAAGTAAAGCAGACCACAGGAGTGGAGACAGTTCTGTTAAGGAGCATTAAAGGGCCGATATGGAGCCAGAGAGGGAGCGGAGAGATTGTGAGGAGAGAGAGGGATGAGGAGAGAGGGGGATGAGGAGAGAGGACTGGAGTCCTGATCCTGACAGCCACTGGACCTCAGGTTCTCCTCGGCTGGAGCTCCACACAGACCCGAGGCAGCCTCTCTCTCCAGCCTGACCCCTGACCCCTGACCCCTGGCTGTGTGGAGGAGTGTTCCCCCTACAGATCCCCTACCTGGTTTTACTGTTTTCACAAAATTCCGATTCATTTTTAAACTTTTAGGACAAAACAGATAAAATAACACGGATATTTACTGAGTGTAGTCTTGCTTTGTTATGTATTTCTGAAATTGTCTCAGCGGGCTACTGTGGATATGGGGGGGGGGGGGGGGGGGGGAATCCATACAATTTTAAATCTGTCTCAGAATCATGTCATCTATTATAGTCTTCAGTGAGCGTTGAATAAAGTGTGGCACACACACACAGGCACACTTTTGCTACTGAACCCAGGCTTTCTGCTTCCTTTGTTCAGGTTTCTTTAAGAGAAGCAGGTCCCACTCGAGCTCCTCAGGCAAGAGCAGCCTTTGAGTGTGCCACATCCCTGCTTCACACCGCTTCACTGGGGTACAGGTGACATGTGTCCCTCCTCCGTTTCTTCCCTTTTTATGTAGGAAGTCTTTTCAAAACCCGTGGCAAGGCTGTCACTGGCGTGGCAACATCATTCTGACTGCTTACAATAGCTTTTGATTATTTATTCATTTTGGTTTCTTGCTTGGTTTGTTTGCTAAGTAGATTCTCCTTGTCACCTGTGCACAGTACACACAAACACCAAACATATGTAGGGATCTGTGGGGGGAAGAGACTGTCGTCCAATGCTTTATGTTTTTAGTGCTCAGTCAGAAACAAAATAGTCTGGCAGTGTTTTATTCTGCAAATGCAGTTCGGTAATTACTGTATTGCCTGGGTGGTCTTCATACTGCAAACAAGCAAAGTTCTATACCAAACACCTATGCAGAGAAATCAACTGGACCATCCTGTGAGATTTAAAATAAAAATGCTCCAAGTGGAAAAATGTAATTGTCTAGATTTGTGGCTTTCCATTTGAAATGAAAGAATCCATTCAGAAAAGTGTTTGCCAGTCTTGCTTTCCTAAACATTATTCAAGTACAAAAAAACATATTCATCATTGTCTTTTAATCACATCAAAAAGAAATATAGTGCCACCTCGGGGTGTTGGCAGAAAGAGGCAGTGCTCCATGATGTTATTGTTTTCAGGACTGCCAAACAATCTTGAAAATTGACTTAGAATAAATTTATTTTTAATATGATAACTCAAAGCTGCCCCAGTGAATACAGAGGCACTCTTTGTCAATTGTTTTCAGAGGGAGCAGTGTACTGCAGATTAGGAGATGTGTGATACAGAACTATTAAGCCTTCAAGCACTGCTGTTCAAAATGTTCCAATTTCCCCAGTATATTTCATACCGTTGACCTTAACCAAGCGTTTTAGCAACGAGATGACATTAGCACACAAAACTGATGCCTTATCACTGCTCAAAATGTGCATTGCCTAAGAGATTTCTCATATATTTCAGCAAACACATTTGCGGCAACGTGGCCCTGAAGCTGTAAAGTGACGTCTGTAAAAGTGGATGTTAGGATTTCTGTATTTTCCAGCCGCTGCACAAAAACAAAATAAGACAATGATGTCTGAGATTTAGCACAATGATTATGCCTGCCTTTATTCTTCTCAATTTAGAGAAACTCTGTGATGCTGCGGTGTCCTACAGTGTCCTGCAGTGTCCTGCAGATCCTACAGTGTCCCCGTAGCCTAAACTTTCTCTGTCAGAAATAACTACAACATGACTGGGGGACGGAAAAAAAAGACACGCCAAGATGGCGGTTCTTAATTAGCCAATCATCCTTGGCCGCATTATTCAGCCTGTAGCAGACGTGGCGCGTGACGGGCTCGCGGCGGCGCGGCGGTGCTGTGCGGCTCGCGGCAGCTGGGCGCGCGCGCGCGACGTGTTTCTGCGCGCGCCGAAGAGGAGTGTGTGCTGTTGAGGGACACGCGGGCAACTCCTGCTTCTAATGATCCTTTCAATTAGAGCAGAGCCCTGAGGCGCCCACACAGCTGCCTGCTTAAAACACCTCCGTCTCCCAGCGCCTGTCTGGGCCCACGCCCTCCGCCGCACCTCTCAAGTCAATATTATTTTACAGACCACCTCCCCATCTATTATTGAGTAAATTGAGCCATCAGTGTCTCCGGACATTTTGGGCCTTAAATGAAATCTATTTGCTAATGCCTGGAGGAAGTTGTGCGCTTGACGCGGACGCTGATTAAAGGGAATATGCGTGAGGGGTTATTACTGGAGCAGCTGCAAATTCTGTTCAATAATTGCAAGAATAAATCTGCCCAGTTACTGTATGGAAGAGTGTTTAATAGAGCTGTTTAAAAACTGCTAAAGTAAGCCGGATGCTGGAGTCTTTCCCTGGCGTTTTGTAGCAGAGCAGTTTGGAATGAGAAGTGTGTGTAGACACGGCGTGTCTTCCAGCGGGAGGGAGGAGAAGCAGTGTGTTAATGTGATCACGTCTGCGTCTCACGCGTCTCACGTGGCCCTCTCGTCAGCTGGCGGTTATTCCCCCCTCGCTATGCAGGAGGTCTCTCCTTAGTCACATCGATTGGCTCGCAATCAATGCTTTTAAAAGCCTTACACACTCTTTACTTATGAGCAAAAGTGTGCATGTTGTGCTCTGACCTCGCTGTATTGATCAGGAAGTGGAGGTGATGGGGGGGGGGGGGGGGGGGGGGGGGGTGTACGCTGGGCTTTTCTCACATTCACGTCCCACAAGGCTCTCATTATTTTTCGGGGGGGGGGGGGGGGGGGGCTGGAATGGCATGTTTTACTTTGTTGTAAAACGTTGTTTAATGTCTAGTGTTTGGACTCTGTCGTGTTGACTTTCCTGTGGTACGGCCTACATCACAGAGGATAAATTAGGGTCACACTGTCTACAATTTGCTCACCGTGACATGGCTAACAGGTTTTGTCCTCTATGTGTTCGTCTCATAGTTCAGTCATCACACTTTATCCTGCACTCTTATGACATCATCTTTATAAAACATATTCAAGAAATGGCCAAAGTCCTTTCATAACGCATAACACACTCCCTGTTTTCAGATCTCCTACAATGTGACCTAATGATAATGGCTTAACTCCATCACTGAAAATCCATACTTTTTGACATATAGATTTAAATATTATGGTTAATTTCATAGGGGGCAAAATATACTCCCTCCAATTATTATAGGTTAAAATGCCAATTTGATATGTGTGTCTAAGGAATATTACTGAACTGTGTGCATTAATAGAGAGAGAAAGCAGAATAAGTGGTTTTGATTTATCAGATGACTTGTCTGTATACTGTATACTATATTATTATTATTATTATTATTATTATTTATCAGATGACTTGTCTGTATACTGGACTCATTTTGTTCTTCAGTATGTAGAGCTGGTGCTCACATTCATGATGTCTGTAGAAAGAAGACTGAAAATGCATTGACTCTGACATTAACTCTGTCGTTGAAAAATTACGGGCTTGAGTAAAAAAAAAAGAAATCCTTTAGTGTATTAATGTAAACACAGGCTATTAAAAGTGCTTTGTTATAATAAAGTGTAATATTAATATGAGAATGTGTGTTTGGGCTCGCTCCATTACACTTTTTTAAAACCATGAAACTATCTCTTTAATTTGTGTTTATCTGACTCTTTTATTTTGCACAAGGGATTACATCTATTTCTGAGTCACTGGTGCTTTTCCGTGGCTCTGTAAACAGAAAGCAGCCTTACCCCTGTAAGCCATGTGACATGAGATGAGACCTCTGATGTTTGTGGCTGTTGGACCATACGGTTCCGGTGCTAATGGGGAATCTGTGGTAATCCCATCTGTCTTGCATAGAGTTTGCTAAAATTTGAATGTACACATTTAATCGCTTTTAAAATGGCCTTTGAACATTTTAGCCCCTCACTGTCGCTACATTTTATGGCAAAGAAGATGCTTTAGAAAGTTGCTTCATAGAGCAAACACTTAACTGTGTGCACTAATCTCTGAATTATAAATGTGCACTTTAGGTATTAAAAATCCCTGCTTTTCTCCATAATATTATGGACAGTGCTGAAATGGATAGAGTGCCTGAAGATTCATACACTAAAGGAGATTATTTGATAGGCCTGGTTGACAGAGAGAGTTTGAGAACTAAACACCAAGCAAGACCAAAGACCAAATGCGAGATGAGTTTCAGTAAACAAGACTAATGGCAGCTGCACTGGTAGCTCACTGTAATTCATTCCCCTTGTTGGGTTGAGTAAGAGCACATGAATGTTTGGGTATGTCAGGGGTGCTTGTCCTTGTAAAATCAACACAGTTACTCTGTAGACAATGACTTGTCGGTACTACAACAGGTTGGGTAAAACCAAACATTATATAATTTATTGCCCACACAAACTCTATAATCTTTAATTGGATGGTATAATGGTAAATGATGATTTAAATAACCCACGTTGTTTCACCTTGATACGAGATATCAGTGCATACCTTATGATCACCTCTCGCAAAAAGAAACCTTATGATTTTGCTCAGATGAGCTCATGTGAGAAATGAAGTCATGATATAAAATTAATGGATCCTCCTGCATCGTATTCATAAAAATCATTTTATGATCTTGTACTTAATAATAAATCCCATGAATGGTAGGAATTCATCATGTGAAATCCAACAGTTAATAAAAATTAAATATTAATATGGATTTTAATATGGATTTCTAGAACAGTTAACTTTGGCTTCTTGTACAGTTTCCCTTTTACACTGAGGGATTAGCAAAGAAGCAATATTTTACTGTATATTTTCATAAAATTCCCTTTTGAATACAAAAATGCTTCATGTACATAAGCTATGCAGTTTAAGTATACTGCATTCAGTCTTTCCAGAGCACTCTCATCTACATAAAACCTCGTTCTCATTACGAAGAGGATAAATAAAGAATTCCGAAAAAAACGAGTAGTCTATTTAACGTTTGCCATACCCCTCTTGTGCTCAAAGGCGAGTTCTTTACAAATCTCTACGGACGTGTGGCCTCTCAGTTTGCTGTCTCTGACCAGAGCTCGGTGCAGCACCGCCTGACTTAATCCGCTCAGATGCGCCGTAGGACCCGAGTTCGCTCCATGGTTCGTGTTCAGGTGTCCAAAAGTGCCATAGTTCGTGAAGCCTGTGTAAAAGGGAGACGTGTAGTATAGGTGTGTGGGGAGAACCGTGGTGTTGGGGAAGGGGCAGGTGGTCGGGGAGTGAGAGGGTGATAACGCCCCTGTAGTAATGATGGTACTCTGAGCAGCTCCACGTGTTTGGGTCTGTTCGCTACCGCCCTTATCCGACGTGGCGATCTCGGCTAGAGACCACAGTTTGGGTTTGGGGGTCGAGTTCGTTGAATGAATGACAGATGTGGCGTTGCAGTTTTCACTCGAGGGCTTCAGTAAACCCGAAGGATCTCCGGTATTTGTAGGGTTTCCCTGCCCAGGTCTCCCCGTCCCGAGGGGCACGTCGTGTGGCGAGGAGGTGGTTGGCACGGGGCACTCGCACTCTGCCCGAATCTTCCCGTCCGTCGTGGCGGAACTGTCTGTAATACGATCCGTTTCATCGTCGCTATTTTCTATGTGCTTTTCAGGCGCGACTGGATCTGGACTCACGTGAAGACCACCTGCAGGAAAAAGAAAGAATTAAAGAATTAGGCTCAGAGATTAGAGCACTGTATCTAAAGACACAATAACACTGGCATAATAATAACAATATTATTATTATTATTATTATTATTATTATTATTATTAGTGCGGCCTTATAAAAGATATGCCATTTAGCAAAATGAAAAACATGCGGCTCGTGTCACCTAATTCTTTGGTGGATTCAGGCGTTTCGGTTGATTTGTGGGGCTCGTCGTCGTCATCGTTTTTTTCCAAATCAATGTTATCTTCCTCATCCTCATCCTCGCTTCGGTTCCGAGGCGTCCAGGTCATTTTGTTTTCTTTCTTAAGTCTTCTGCGGGCGTTGGCGAACCAGGTGGAGACCTGCGTGAGGGTCATTTTGGTGATGATGGCCAGCATGATCTTCTCGCCCTTGGTGGGGTACGGGTTCTTGCGGTGCTCCGTCAGCCAGGCTTTGAGGGTGGCGGTGGCGTCCCGGGTGGCATTCTTGCGGTAAGCCGGGTCTCCGTACGGGTAGGCTCCCAGGGGCCCGGCATACGGGTGATACCCTACAGAACCAGCCAGGCCACCAGAGGGGTCGTATGGGGAACCCTGAGGCAGAGAATTAATACAGATTACTTATACCAAAACCACCCCCCAGGAAAACTTTAGGTTACTATAATAATGCGAAAGAACACGTTGACGGCTCGTTTTGTTCTTTCCGTTTACATTTTTAAGAACACGTCATTGACTTTATTTGTAAACTGTGTCAGAACTCACTGACGAGACCGAAGATAAATAAAAGAAATTAGGTACCTTAAAAACTTGATATAGGCTTGTATTACATCTTAACCTATATTACCAGTAAAATATTTAGAAATGAGTGACAAATAAAGATCTCGAGTCATTATAACTATTATTATAACTTGGCTTTAAGGTTTATTTGCCCAGTAGCCTATTTAGCCTATACCAAGTTAGCCTTAATCCATGACACGTCATTTCATAACAGGCAAAACATATGGGGTAAACATGTTATAATGTTGGTATACTATAATGTTTATGTTTACTATAATAGTTGGTAGTATACTATGTTTTATATAGTCAATTTATATTAGAGGCCTAATCGCAAAACATTATATATATATATAAAACACATACACACATTAGGCTACTATATATATATATATATATATATATATATATATATATATATAGTAGCCTAATGTGTGTATGTGTATATAATGTTTTGCGATTAGGCCTCTAATATATATATATATACACACACACACACACACAGCAGCACTACGGCATTATATCTAAGCGTTGGACATTAAGCGTCTCTGAAACTGTGGTCGCTATTCATGGAGTAACCGAGATTTGTTCTTCATCATCTTTTCTGCAGTCAGTTTTGTTGATGTCAAACGGAAACAAGTTATGAGTAAACTAAAACTCTCATCATAGAATATTCTTTTTAAAGTTACAATCGTGGACAAAAACGCTCAAATTCCAGCACATTTGAGAAGCTGTAATATGTAATAATGGTAGTTGGAGACTTATTTACAGAACTTTATTAATGTAAAAGACTCACCACAAATGAGGTGAAGGCTCCCGCTGTGGTCGGTTCGGAGGCGTACTGGACCGAGCTGAACGCCGTGGCCGGACTTGTGAAGGTCGCAGATCCGTACGGGGCGAAGGCAGAGCGTGAGGAGGACCGAACCAGCTCGTCCGTCCGGGCCACAGCGGGGCAGGAATACAGCGACAGGGCGCCGGGTGGCGGGTACAGGTACCCCTGAGGATACGCCATGGTGAAACTCCACTTAAACCAGTCAGCGCTGCAGTGTCTCCTCCAGTGGGGTTAGACGGTCACATTGGACCAGCTGGGCGCTCTGTGCACGACTAGAACCAGAACGTGACGTTCACACCACATTTAAGTGTGTAAGATATTAAACGCATCTGATACGAACGGGTCCTGTATGCCCAATTGTGTCCTTGCAACTTCAGTCCATTGGATCCGTTCTGTATTGTCCGATGGAGGAACCGGACCGGTCCACTGTCACCAGCGCTGCTCGGTAAGCACGAGACTAAAAGGCGAAAGCGCTACTCCGGTGGCTCGAGCTCGCGCGCCTTCTCACGGGGAGTCATCGGTGAGGAAGAAGAGAAACCTCATGTTGAGTTTCATCAGCACGTCGAGATCATTACCAGACCGCCCTCCTCCTTCTCCTCCTCCTCACCCTCTCTCTCTCTCTCTCTCTCTCTCTCTCTCTCTCTCTCTCTCTCTCTCTCTCTCTTTCCTTAACTCCTTAACACACACACACACACACACACACACACACACACACACACACTAGATTATCAAACGTATTCAACTAGACGCTGTTGTTAGTACATTTGCTTGTAATAATCGCTTATCGTTTATCACGTATGGGGACGTTGTGGTTAAGTACGATACATCTGTATCTTATAATTTAACTGTATTTATTCAACATTTTAGCATAGTTCTGTTGTCATAAGACTCAGAATAATTTGAATCAGAAACATCAGAAAGTTTAAAATGTACTCTAAAATGTAGTCTATTTTATTATGTACTCAACAAAAACACATCTCATTCTAGGAGCAATGAGGAACCCACTATTATATTATTATATTATATTATAACCTACTATTCACACATTTGTCCTTATACGCATTTAATCGAGCGTTTGTCAGTGTACGGAAAATATTCATGAATCGAGGCGACAGAGGACGCAAGAGAGTTAGTCCAGTGAGCTTTTACAATCTTTAGGTGTAATACGACGAACATGATTTAAAACTGGTACAGAGGAAGAATTTAACATCGGTAAGATGTACAAAACCCCCCCAAAAAACGTAAATCTCTGTGCCAAAACACTGGAGGAATGGGGGCTACGTGAGGTTAGTGAACAGGCACCTGTGGACACGGTGAAGACCTGGAGGAGATGCTAATATACAGGTGGGCCCACACCGACATGTTCCTCTACAAGTCCATTATGAATTCAGTTACATGCAAGCGAGCACTTCCATGGAGTTTCGACATCAGACTAACGTCTTTTCATAAACTAGACTTTAGTACTTTAAACTGGGTGAAAGGCAACACGTGTAGTGTGGATGATGGTTTCTGGGTGCACGTCACGGTGTCACGCCATCTGTCCACACGAGCTTTTGTTTTTGTGCCCGTTCAGCTATTTAAATGTACATGGTGGTAACTAATCAAATTAAGGACTTCTATTAATAGAAATAGAATTTCGCACATTTAGCACAGGGTGCAAGGCAAAGGTCATAACAGTATTACTGTGCTGTGAAAATGTTGAAGCAAAACTTAGTTTCATAGTATTTTTTCACAATTAAACAAATCTGTTATGCCAAAGAAAAGTTAATGGTATATTGGTGTATAAGGTATGGGTTAATAAGACTTATATACATTTTATAAACCATATTTAAAACATAAAAGTAATGTTATGGTTATGAGATGTCATATCCAATGCAATTAACTTATCATGTAGGAAGTTTTATTAACTTTTTATATATTGTGATCAGAGAACAAAACTCCTGTTTAATGATCCCTGTGTTACCTTTCTTAAAGACCACCACAAGAAAAAACAAACTAACAGAAAAAGAGCTTATTTCCAAACACATTAACGATGATTGATTTATTAGTGACAGGCCGCAGGTAGCATTGATTTTTCAGAAGACTCATAAAACACATAATTTACAATCATAACCGCAGGGTGGCATCAAACTGTTAGCACTGCGGAACAGCGTGAAATGATAGTCTCCTCTCTGTGACATGACAAATGATTCATAATGTGCTTAGCTGCTGTAGAGTATACTTTTATTTGAGAGTGAGTCAATAGCCCCAGTGGCTAAATGAATATTGATTGAATACAATGAAGCTTGAATAATGGAGAAAGGCACAGTGCAGACATACAGCCTTCCTTCACTCCGCAGAACATCCCCACGCACCTTTGATGCATGGCTTATAGGTCTAGGATGAAATGATGCAGGCTTCAGTAATGTCATTAGCTGCGTCCGTGGAACCGCTTTGCGTACAGCACACAGTGTGATTAAGCAGAGCTCCTGTCTTTCGTAATCTCCATTTAATGTTTGTATTTATGTGCATGTAGGTGAACTTTACTTTGCCGGCGTGACTCATGTTCATGCATGTAAAATGTAAGACATTTACAACACAGCAGGTGAGCTATTAAGCTACTTATGACTTTAAGCATTTTGGTATTTCGGTTTCACATTGATAACTTGGGACTGATTCCCAGTTGATTCCCAGTTGATTCCCAGTTGATTCCCAGTTCTTTACGTAATATAATGGTTTTGTGCTGTTTGTTTCTGCATGATCTTCACAGAACTGAAGATCTGAGATTTACACTGACCAGTTCTTATGTACTTCTAGTTGTTTATAGAAGTCTCCTAAATTCCTGGTTACTGAATCGTCTATGCCGTTTCCTCCTTAAGGTTGTAAAATGAGGAGTCAAGAAAAGCCAGAGTATTATCTGCTAAGAGTTACTCGACTTAAAGCACGGCTGTCCTTTGGTGTATTTTGACCCAGGTGGATCTTGTGGCTTTGCACTTCTTAGTTTAGTCAGAGCTGTTGTTGGTATCACATGTCACTAGATGGAAATGAACTCCAAACTAATCAGCCTGGATTAACTAAAGTGTGTGAGGCAGCTGTGGACTGAAAATGGTCACATTGGGCTCTCTCCCCTCCCACCCTGTCATCGTAAATAACTGTTTCAGAAAACCATTTTTGAATACCTTTCGAATAGCTGTTTAAGCATTTACGAATGTGTCTGCACATGTCGTTACAGGTTCACCACAACGTGTGAAGATATGTTTCAGAAATTTTGAACCAAAAGAGTTTTAAAGTGAAAAATCGGTGCCGAACAAAATTCTGTTGATGCGATGCTGATTGCTTAAATGATGCTGGGTGCTCATCTCTATAACAGGGTGCGTTTTTAGAACTTAATAACCATTATATCTATGTACCACTTTACATTCATTGTATTCGATACACTTACAGTACTGATCTTTTAAGTAACTTAGATCGTATAACCCCTTAGGTCAATAACCCCTTGGTAAATAATATTCAGAAAGCTTAAATGTTTCTCTCACTTCACACAGTAATTAGCCTTCGTCTAAAGAGGGCTAAATGAACAGTAGCCACATGCAGACAGCATTCCTAATTAATTACAAAAGCTTGAATTACACTTACAGTCATTATGACCAGCAAAACAATTCCACTCCTGTTACAAGTCCTTGTGTAATAAATATCCCTTGGGCATGGATGTTTAGGTCAAGTTGGATGGAGGAGCGTTTTTCTGAGACATTCTTTTCTAATGAAAGGGAAGACATGTCAGTGGAAATGGAGGAGAGAACAGCTGGGACAAGAGCAAAGCACTGTGGGACATTTTAATATGATGTCTCATTGGTGGGAGCAGTACGAACCACAGCACTCATGTGATTGCATTCTGGTTTCCAGTTCTCACTCACTCCCAAGGGGAAATGTCTTTGCTTTAGTGTTTGGTGAGATTTCTAATCAGATGACGGGCCTGTTGCTCCGTGTTGGATCTTTGTAAATGATAGATCGATTGGTTTACTGAATGAATAAATGAATGAATGGATGTGTGAGTAAACAAATTAAAAAAGGAAAAATGAATTAAAAAAATGAATAAATGAGTGAGTGAATGACTAATATACATATTTTATTTGTTATCTGCCAGAAACAAAAGGTAGATCACAATCTTTATATTTTTTCTATGAGCGTTAGTTTTGAAGTGGCTAGTGACCATGCTGCTATCAGAAATATCCACTGTTGCTGCCACGGTCTTAATGAACATGACCAGCTCTATAAATGGCAGGAGTCCTGGGGGATTTCACTGGCCAAATGAAGTGTGGTGGAGGCCGAGCTTGGACTGAAGTGTGACAGATGAACTGTGGTTAATGGCCACTTACAGAGAGGTCTCATCTCCACTGGGCCGTGCGTGCACATCACCAGGTGAGTAAAAGAGCAGATCCACTTGTCAAACTGTCCCATTACTGCCTAATGAAGAGTAATCATGCAGCTATTGAGTGAAATGTTATTCTTGGCTAAAGGGTATTTGTGCTTGTCAGGCCATTTTAGACGAGTCTTGAGTAAGAGGAGATTTTGCATTTATGGTTATAATGCTGAGGAGTTGTACTAAGGTGAATGTCTCGCTTGTTTACATGACCAGAACATAAACTTAACATAATTGTATTAAAATAGTTACTAAGTTGAGTGTTTGACTGTGAGCCTTGTGTACATGTCCAGAGCATTTATTCTCCATTATTATATTTTAAAATAATTGTGAGTGTAGCCAAAAACATACTTAATTAGAGGAGAAAAAAAAGTGCTTCGTAAAACACATTAAAACTATTTATAACCTACAGACCTCCATGCAGTAGTAGCAGGGGTGTCACTAGGTAAGATAACAGCCCCGTCTCAGAGAGAAGCACCCGGGGACGAGGCTGCTCCCCCACGTACAGTCCCTGGAGTGCACACATGACTCTTCTCCTGGTCATGCCTTCTCCAGAAGGAGAGCAGAATAGAAACACATCTTTAGGACACGGAGGACATGGTTGTGGCGTGAAGCAGGAACAGGGATCGCACTACATGGCCTACATGGGTGGGGTTTGGGTGTCCATCTTCAAATGGAAAGGCATGTGTCCAGAAAGTTCAGTGTATGCATGACGCGTACATATAATTGTACATGTGTTTTCACTAGCTAATGCAAATAATAAGAGGTGATCATAGACTATATTGTGTAAATGCGGTGTCTTGACTAATCTTTTGCTTCTGTTGCTAATAAGCTTCATATGAGTATACTTTTTTCCAAATAATTTCCAGCCTTAAAGGAACATTTTTGCATGACTTTAATTCTGTAGAACTAGCGTATGCCGTTATATGAAATCCTGAAGCATCCTGTGTCTGGCTGTAAGATTTCTTTCTCAGCGGATACACTTGAACACCTGGTTCAGCTGCGTTTCATGGAAAATTCCTTTAAATCTCACTTTCCTGTGATTATTATTCATCGAGTTCATCCACGTCATGGCGTACTTCTTGAGTCGAAGGTTTCTCTTTCTTCTCCTTTCACCTCAGAGCTCCTTGTTTCTATAACTCTTCGGTAGAGCCCTCTTCTTATGTCTGTTTGCAGTCTTTGTTCTTCGTCTAAATGTTATCTCTGATCATATTCATTGCTAAGCTTGCCTGACAGTCTTTTTCTATTTTGAATCTGTTTCATCAAACATTTCTTTCCCCTCCACAAATGAAACTCTTGATCCTGTGAATATGATATTCACAGTGTTTCTCAGATGCTGTAAACTAATTATGCATTCATTGCTTGGGAAGAACTTCTTTATGTTACAGTGTTGGTGTGAGGGAATAGCGTAGGATCCAGTAATGCGGTTCTGGCTGGCTAGCAGAGCTTCTCTGGCACTTGTGCTGAGGTGATGGCACTGAACAGATATGCAATCAAGAAGTTTGTAGAACAGCGTGGAAATCTGAGCGTTGCACACAAAGCAATCTAAACACTTAGCATCGCTGTGGCCTACACAAGACCGCATACTTAGTGCACGCTTGATGTGGAATTAGATCAGCACCATGTAAGCGTATGTATATGCACCTGCATATTCTCCAAATCTCAGTGCTCACTGTAAGGTGGAATGATAGCCATAGAACAAGGGCAGATTGATGGACCAGCAGGCTGATCTGTACACTCTAAAGAGCCCCAGAAGGAGCCAAAAGATAAATCAGTTTAAGCCCTGGACCCCATTTAAAGAGGCCTTGGCAGGTTAATGTGATAGCCTCTCCAATACATTACAGTGTGCTCTTATTTGGGTGGGTGTTCACTCATTCCTCACTGACCCACACTCACTGCAATCTCATTCTCTTTATTTCATCTGTATGTTGCTCCTATGGCGATCCGTGCAGTTTCCAGTGTCAGTGAATATCAATTGATCCGAGCCTGGACTTCCTATGATGAACGCTGGAGCAGACTGTGGACCTGAGGGAGTGGAAGACCAAGAGATTCTGGGAGCTGGGCTCCTGCGTGATGTCAACAGAGCCACTCTGTGCTGACGAGTCACACAGAGTTCTGAAGTTATGATTAGTTGTAGATTTACAACAGCACCAAACAGTTTAGGTGAGACATAAACAGTGTGAACAGAACGTACTGTCTTTTCTGGAATTATCTGTCACAGGTCAAGAGTACTTTTTATTTCTCACTAATTACTTGAACCCGTCCAACTTCAAACCTGAACATTTCCACAAAGTGTAATGAAAATTAACATAAGCATCCAACTAATGAATATGCAAACACGCACACAAATACACATAATACATATTTTCCCCATACCTTTACATGCATATCTTGTTAGATACAGGTATGGAGCTCTTTCAGTGGGAGGGGCCATTGCTCACTGAAGCCTTGCGCATATATATCGAATATTTGAATATCAGAGGCACTCGTTTGCATCCAAATGAATTCTGCTTGTCTGGCTGATGGACAATTTCAGCTTGACCCCTGCCTCTTTGTATGCAACCTGCAGTTTACTGTCCAAAGAATCTCATTGTTTTCACCTCATTCTTGCATATACCCTTGGCAACCCTACGTTTCTCAGTGTCATAAAATTATAGATTTAGTCTCTAAATATAGTGTTTTGCACTCCAGCCACACCATTGTTTAGGTTTAGCTGTCCCTGTTTCTCACACCTGAAACGACTAAAAGCTGAGAGAAAATAGATACTTTAAATAAAACTTTGCCATTGAAAATGTATATTTTTTATTTGATTAAGTTTAATTTGCTCAGACATTTCTCCTTTTTAGAGTTTGGTGGCTCAGAAACACTTTTTCAAACGTCTTTTCCACTCTCCTCTCTCAGTATTTACCTCTATGGCATAACACATGCATAATGAATGCAGAATATTAAAAGCAAACACTATCTTATTTTCTTTGTTTGGAAAAATACTTATTAATGTGCAAATGAGTCAAGACACCTCACCTACTCCGTGCACACACAGGCACAGAGCAGTTTAAACACAAACATCAGCTCGGCGAAGAATTGGACCCAGTGGGAAGAGACGAACAGTGTAGTGGCGTTTAATTCAGTGACTGCTAGCCTATGACAGACTCCATAACCCTCTGGTGTGTGTGTGTGCAGGTTCACTCATCTGCAGCTCTCCAAACGACTTAGCCGATCACTTGTGAGTGCCGAGTGTATTTAAAAGCAATTGCCTCCTCAGATGAGAAATATGAAGATACCGATATCATGCATAAAGTTATTTTGGACTCTCTGAGGAACACTAAAGAAGCTATTCCCCTCGGACAGAGATACCTAGGAACTAATATGAATGCAAATTGGATTAAACGGCTGCATTAGTGTCTGATAAACAATTTACAGCTGTGCGGGTTTGGCGGGGAAGGGCCCGTGTTGGCGAGCGGGAGCACACACTCCTGCCACGGTGCCGTCCGCCGTCCACCCCGCAGAGGGTTAGCACAGCTGGGGAGTCGTACCTGATTACTTCTGACAGTGCTAACACACTCATGGCGTTTTACTGTCACATTTAGTACACTCGATCAGTTCTAGTGTATTTAAGCTTGTGTTGAAGATTAATGTAACAGCAGATTAGATAAGTACACCTGTAAAATGGCTGTGATTTAACAGGTGTAAATTCTACAGTTTAACAAAAGGTCTGTCAGTAGGTAAATAAATAGCAATAATATAATAATTTCAATAGTAATTGCAGCAACATTGAGGGCAGATTTTTTTCACTAACCGTTTTGTTTGTATAAGGCCGTGTTCAGGACCAAAGGATCTGGGAATGATGTCTGCTCGGCTGTGTACGTAAAGGGGACGCTACGGTCACTCTCACTGCCCAGTAATGAGGAGCTATTTAAAAGCAGACAACTGAGACTAGGTCATGGGTTAAAGTTCTCCGTCACTACGACGGATTTCCGTCATTTGATTTTTTTGGGGAAAAAATCCGTCAAATCATAATAAACAACACACGCGCGTGCTATCTGTTTTGTGGCCGAAATATGATTCTCACTGGCGCTCATCAGCGCTGGATGGATGACGGCGGTGTCATTTAATTGACTTGCGGTTCATTCCGCCTTCAGATTTGCGGATGTTACGTAGAAAAGTTTTTACCCCCCTCCTGCCTGGCGTGATCGTATAGCGCGCGACTCTGTACACCTGCGCGAACGGCGGAGGCTACTTGCTGCGTCACATTCTTTTTGCAGTGTAGTCCGAAGCAATATGTGGTAGTATAAAGAAACACCCCTCAAAACAGGGGAACGAACATTTACCTGACCAATTGTAATGTTGCATTAGTGCTGGAATTTAGGCTAAAGTACTTTAAAATGCTTGAAAATGTAACTACTTCGTTTCACAACAAATATCTGTCTGACTGAACAGTTATTACGTTAACAAATACGAGCCTCTTGTAATTCCAGGACGAAACATGAGAGAACGTGAAGACGTTAAGATTGGGCGTTTTGAAAATAAACCACCATTAAATAATGTGATAAAAAGCCAATTATTTCGAGTCATTTCGAGTATATGTATAAATATTTAACTTAAATTTAACGTTGAGAACGCGTTGAAATGGACCTTGAAAGTGACGTACAAGTGCTTTAATTCCACCTTATAAAGGTGTATGAACCCGGCAAACATGACTTGGTTCACTGCGCTGAAGCGCTGTGCGCGCGAAGTTACAAAACTGCGAGGCTCTCGCGCACGGGTGGAGCCACCGCGATTACGTCATTTTCGGCGTGCGGACCCTCGCGCTGCTCACGCCACTCGTGCTGCGTCAAGTATAAAGGCTTAAACCAGGCTTAACATGGATGGTGTTGTTCTGTTTGTATTTAAAAGCTCTATCCAGTGGTGTTAATTTTTTGTAACATACCTACTTAAAGCATGTAATCTTACGGCTTATGTTTTTGCGATGGTGAATCTGATAAAAACAAGAGAGCTTCATACCTCTCACCAGGATTCACTAAATTTGACTTGATCTTTAAATAATTTTCTGGAAGAGGACCCCCAGATAACTCCATTATATAAACATTTATGTACATTTATTGCTCAGGTGTTCATTCTCTCTTCTCTCCTTACACAGGCTGTTTAGATAAATATACTTTATAAATGTGTTTATTGTGTAGAATTAGGCAAAAGAGGCCGTGTCCCAACTACACTACATTTTCAGTAATTGCTGGCATTGTCTTTTGCCAGGAAAAATTTTTCAGTCAAATGAAAATTTCTTGCTTTAACCCATGGACTAGGTATTACACCACACACACACACACACACACACACACACACATACATACACACACACACACACACACACACACACACACACACACACACACACACACACACACACACACATTGTTCACCTGCTGATTTATGAATCATCAACACCCTCGTGGTCCCAGTGGTCTGTGCACATTCAGTGTGACATTTTTGCGCCTCCAGGATTTCGTTGTTGTTGTGCTGACCACACACGCGCCGTTCGAGATGTGTTACTGTACACAGCACTTCAGTATCGAGCAGTTTGGCCGTACACATGTCTTTTGGGGAGTCGGAGTGTGTGATGCGGCTCATGGCTGAAGACGGCTAATTAAAGGATCAGGGAACTGTCTGGGTTGAAGAGCTGGTTCAAGCTTAACTAGGAGACCAGTCTATGACTCCTGCATCACACGCATCACAGAACACAGCTCTCTGATCTCGCCCGTTGAGTCAGGCACGATACGTGATTGTGTCATATAACACTAGAATATCCTGAACGTCTCTTATAAGAGCTTGTACTTTTCAACAGCACGTCTTTAATTATAAGAATGTAGTGGGAGTCATACTGACGGTTAGATTACTTCCAGACATATTCCAGAAGTCCAGCCGAATCAATGTTCAACCTGCACTGCATGAATTTTCAGGGGAAAAGTTGGTTTATAATTCTTTCAGTGAAGTGAATTAAGGGGAAGAATAACCTACCACATTTTTAAAAGAGTGGAGGAGGTGTGCAATGAGCACTAATGCGTCCTGGGTTTTATAGTGCAAGATGTGTGAGAAGAGTTCATGTTAAAATATGAGTCTTTGAGTCCCTCCTCTTTAGCAGTACCAGACTGGGAGCAGGAGCGTGGGAGATATGAGGTGTGGTTATGACAGCCTTTCAGAGCTGATTTAAAACCAGCCTGCCGGTGTCTAACACGAGCAACACATATTCTAACGGATGTGTTCGGAGCGCCGCTCGACACAAACGAAGCAGCAACTTCTGAGGAGATCTCAGGAAACCGTTCTGGGTGTGCCAGCCCGGCGCCGTGTTGTCGCCTCGAATTTAGCGAGGCGCTTTTTAAAAAGTGGAGTTTAGCAGCTCCGAGACTTGCCTGGATTCATCGCCTGTCACAGTCGCGTTGATTCTCGCTCTCCCTCCTGCCTGTCGAGTTACTCCAGAATCACAGTGTTGTTTTCACTCTTTGATATGCCACAGATGTAGGCCTCAGCAGCAGGCCTCACACCACACCCTCATGTCACTGCACACTGAACATCCCCTCTCGCACCTTTCTCATCTTCATTGTGCTTTTGAGATCATTCTTTGATTCTCGAAAAAGCAGGAAAAGCTTCTTTCATCGCGGCGCTTAATGATGTGTGTGCGCAGTGCAGAAGTTGTGGCGGCTGGTAAACGGTGGCCACTGCTGTGGTCCGTGTGCCGGCCCGCGCTCCCCTCTGCTCCTGATCAAACACCCAGCAGAACGGGTCTGTCGTGGCCCGTCCTCACCAACGCTCGTCTACAGGAGGTGAATTACAGCTAAAACTCATTAGAGCTCCAACCCTCCCTCTAAACACACACGTGTCAGCTCATACAAGACTCACCGGTGAAAAGGATGGGTCTTTTAAAAGTTGCTACTCCAGAGCAATACGACAAAGAATTGTTATGTTTTTTTGTTGCACATTATTGGCCTTAATTGGCTTCCGTAATTCAGAGGTGAATGTGGAGAAACTTTAGTCACGCAGTGTTTTTGAGATTCTCTACGGTTTCTGCTTCGAAATGTTATTTTTGTGTCTGCAGCACCCAGAGATTTTGTTTGGCTTGAGCAAGTGAAAATAATGCCAGATGGAGGGTTGAAAGCGGCCTTTCTGTGTCCGTCTTGTGATTAGCTTGAGGCTAGTTGTTTAGTTAAAACCTCAGAGGTGATTCAGAACTTGTAATTGGCTAACAGTCAAAAGTGTGTATGAAATAATTTATAATATAACGCTATCAGATCATTTATGTGATTTCAAGTGCGAAATCATTTGCAGTGTCAGTATGTTCATGTTACGGACCCCATGCAACCAGGTTTTTAAATATTTTAAATGCACACCAACCCTTTATCTGTTACCAAGACCACTCAAACTCGGATTGTCAGATCCACTACAGTCAACCAGAGGGCCTCACTTTTTAAAGTGGGAAGTGGTGTCATAATTATCTAACGAGGCTGCCATACTGTTTCACAAGAGTAATTAATTGCACTAAACTGATTGGTGTGCCTACCTCGCACATCTCTTTCATTGAAACCTTTGAGTGTGTGCTTTGTTGGTGAAGGGAAGTGTTTGTCTAAATGGTTTGTATGATGAGAGTGTCTCAGTAATGAGATCCCACGGGGACGCCAGTCTGGAGCCGTTACTGACTAATTACAGCCTCTATGAGATGTTAAAACATCTCCTGTGTCTTTTTGTCGGACCATAATTACATGCAACAAGTACATCAAGACTTTTCAATCTCTTCCATGCCAGGGATGGATGCAACTTTTATACCAGTGGCTGGAGATTTGTTTTGGATTGTAAAAGCCCTCACATATGGTAATTTTGCCACACACCAAAGAGATTTGAAAGATAAGGACGCTTATTGAAATTGATAGCTGTGTTGTTTTTCATGTTGAGAATTGTCATTGTGGGTTGGGTCTTTGTTGTATCTGCACCACTGTTTGCATGTATTTACCTTATTGAATATATTCATTACTCAGTGCGAGTGGCTTAACTGAGACGACTCTGTACTATAGCTGTTTACTAGACCTGTTTGTCTGGTCTGTTTGCCATGCTGCTCTACTGGGCAGACCCTCCAGAAAGTCGCGATGTTGCGATTTGCAACTTCAACGCAACTTCAAGCAAACCCCGCGAATTCAGGGCGATGTTGCAACTTCAGCCAATCACCGCAACTTTCCCGCAAATTTGACCAATCACTGATGTCGTCTTGATGTGACGTCGACAAACTCCCGCCTTACTTCCGTATATACGTTCAAGAGGAGCAGACTGAAAGCAGCATGAGCGACGAAAATAACGGCAAAAAGATCGGGAAAAGCATTATCCCGGTACACTACATGAAAGCGGGGATACACTGTCCAGATCAGACCCGCGAATTGATTATCTATGGCCCCCTGGATGATATTTAATTACTATTAGAACCGGCCCGCAGGCCACAGCCGCCCGATGGTGTTTTGCACGCACAAACACTACATTCCCCACAATGCAACGGTAGCCCGCGAAGTCACTGCAGCGCACTAGTGATGTTCGATACCAGCGATTTAGCGATTTCCTTTCCGATCCGATACTGAGTAAAACTCAGGCTGGTATCGGTGATACCGATCCGATACCGATACCTTGTGCAACTACACTTAATGTGTCTCGTAAATCTAAAAAAAGTAGTGTATTTCAAGTCATAGCATCAGAAAAAAATACAAGATGTTATTTATTTATTTTAAATAAAGTATATTGAGGTAGCAGCCTCATTTACACTATAACAGAACTAATTCAACAGAAAAAACAGAGAACCCTCACACAAATTGTTTTCAAACATGCAAAAAAAATTAAATAAGTAAAATAATAAAACAATTAAAATAAATTAGTGTTTAATTATATAGAACTCCTGAAATATTGCATTAACATGAACATACTGAATATCTAAATAACACTTAATTTACAGGTTTTTGTTGAGGAACAATATATTTACAGTTTTCCCCTTTAGTCTGTTCCGTTTTTTGCTCAGAACCTCTCCTGCCTTTGAAAAGACCTTGTATATGTAATCTACTTAAAGTAATTTATAGTTATCAATTATAAATACTTATCAATTCGTTAGCAAACCTTGCCTGAATAAATCACCCAGTGATGCACATATTTTTTACTCTAAGCTAAACTTATGCAGCTTTTTGTTGAATCATGTATTTATTTCGTTATTTACTTCATAACCATATTTATGGTATTGATTTGAACAACTCTAAACAGTAACATCGCTTAGTGCTGCTTAAGGCTTCACATTTTCTCCCTCTGTACCTGGATAGTGTCTACCTGCGGCACCGAAGCCGAAGGACTCCGCTAGAGATGTCTGTCTTGCCCTAGCATTAGCAGCATCTGACACAGTGCTCTCCTCTTCTGTCCGCCTAAGCGTGAAAGCCTCATATTGGGCCTTGTGGTTTACCCTAAGGTGTTTAACAAGGTTATAGTTTTTGTACACAAATCACAAACAGCATCTTGGCTGTTTGTGGGGCTGAAATTGCTCCACACATGACTTCTCTTGCATTCCGCCATAGCGTACGTACAGCGCCGTAGTAGTGAGCGTGCCGCAGTACTTATGCATTATGCACTGACCCAGGCGGAAGAAAAAGTAGTTCCCACCAACCGCATATCATTTAGACAAGATCTCAATATTTTTGTTACTTCCACAGTGTTCCTGTTAGTGCTTTGCATTACCTCAAATGACTGAAGTATCAAAAGTATCGATATTTTGATTTGAAAATCGATTTTAGAACATAAAGACCTGGTATCGATGGAATCGATATTTCAGTATCGATCCGCGCATCACTACAGCGCACGCAAGCGGCGAGGGTCTGAGAAAGTTTATAAGTTTAAACTTTAAACTGAGATAAAGTTTAAAGTCAGAGATAAAGTTTATTTATCTCTGATTCATATCTATGAGTTACTAGTTCGCTCTGGCGCCAACCACTAGCGATCGATCTCGATATAATACTTAATTTGTGTCCATTTTACAGGCCGCCCGGTAACAACTTACGTTCGCTAACCCCCCCCGTCAACAATTAACGTTCGCCACCCCCTCCGGGTTCAAATCTCACTCCAAGCGATCTTGAAAAGTTGGCAACCCTGAATAAATAGGTGAATAAATAATTAAAATGGACTACTAAATAGAGGAAACCATACAACATTTACTCCCTATTGTAATGTACTCACAAAAAAGCAAAAACACACTGCAACTTCCATCGCTATTTTTTTTAAAAACACCCGCAACATCAAACATTTTAGCCCGCAACAATCACAAAAAAGGCCCGCGAAATCCTGGTGGGACTGACTGGGGAACTGGCTTGAAGGTTATGTCAAAAATTGTGTGTGTGTGTGTGTGTGTGTGTGTGTGTGTGTGTGTGTGTGTTTATGTGTTTCTCCGTCACAGGTATCAACAGGGAGGCCATGAGAGGACAGCACGGTGTCAGAAACGCAGGCGGGCAGAGTGTGTGTTGATGCCGACCCCTGTGCCCGGCCCAGCTATGCCACAGACCACAGCACTGATGACCTGCTGTCTCTCAAAAGTGACATGTTGTCCTGTTGTCTTTGCTGGAGGAAATGTCTGGCAAAGTAAGGGGTACACACCTATTCTACACTCCCTCACACACACACACACACACACACACACACACACACACCACACACACACACACACACACACACACACACACACACACACACACACACACACACACACACACACACGTTATGTTATGTTCAGAGAGGCAAAACTCTTTCTCTGTGTGTTTTCCTGCTCTCTGTTCAGCATTTCTTACCCTGGCTTTATTTAGCCACAGATAGGCTGGATTCAGCTTTTTAAACTCTTCCTCGTCTTCCTCTTCTTCATTTTAGAGCTTTCATGGCAGAGGCGTATACCTTAATCCTCTTAACTGTCCCTGCTGGTCTGAGCTCAGCATCTCACTCTACATTAAAGAGAGTGACATTGTCTTGCTGATGAGGTCAGGTTGGCTTCTCTTTCTGCAGGCTGTAGTGGTTTCTGGTCGTAGGCCTTTCTGTACCACACACCCTGGTGACAGCATTGTGCCTCAGTGCCTCAGAGTTATTCCCTTAGAACAACTCAAGGCTCGAGAACCATTGTCTTATTACTTTTGTCATTTTGAAGACCAGATGTGGGTGTCTTTTTCTCCTGTATCAGTGCATTCTCAGCAGGCTATGGTTTAAACACCCTGTGTATCATGCAGCATGCACAAGACTTCAAGTGATCTTGGTTCCTGCAGGCAGATGACGTTATCGGATTGGAAAGAGGTCCATAGGGACCCTGTGCATTTTGTTTCCCTGGTCAGGTTCCCCTCTGCATGTTCGGGGCTCCTGATGTTATTCGCTGACTGAACTTATTTGTATCTTGGACATTCTCACCGTACACCGTAGTAACACAGACGAGACAGTGGATGTTGCTCTTTTATGAGAACATTAGACAAACAATTCGATAGACCATTGAACCTCAGCGGAAAAGGACGAATGTGGGTCAGTCGTGATGAAGAACATGAGAGAACAGGTGAGCGTTGTCCAGGATGCAGGTTTAGGTCTGTTCTCACAGGACAAGCGCTGGAGCCACACCCTATTCAGCGCTCAATTGACTTCCTGAACACGAGTAAAGTCAGTGAGCCTAGCAGACACACGGAGCAGCTGCACTGTGAGCCTCACCGGGCAAATACGGGAACGACACCCACTGGAAAGCTACCCGGGACCTGTAGGTCATGTAGACTTTCCCACCAAGTAATAAACCTCTCTAGTTTAATTGTTAATTTGTACAATTACTAGGTTGTACCCTGAACTTGGGGGATTGCGTGTAAAGAAGGCAGAATTCTGCTCCTTAACCCCATAGACTGTGGTGAATACGGCACTGAACACATAACGCTGATGGTTTCAGTCCCGTTGCCCCTCACCCCTAACAGTAAGCGCATCTTTGCTGATGACTCTAAAGATAAACAAATACATTGTATTGTGAAGACCTCACAAACGGCGTTCGGCTAAACGACAATACGGCGAGGGAATCGAAACAGCTTTTCCCTTTATCCCATATAATTTTGTGGCCATCAGAGCCTGATCCAGCAGAGAGAGGTTCCAGGGCTTTCCAGCCTGGCTCAGTGGCCTAAAACAGGGATCGCGGTGAGTGCAGGTTATCAGGCAGCGTGTTGGCGCTCAGGCACTCCCGGCAGGGCTGGCTAAGCCATTATCCTTTAACTGCTACACTCGTGTTTCACTAGGCCCCCATCACGTCCTGTAATTTCAGCGAAATAGCATGTTATCATACAGGAAACGGGCACCTCTTAAACGACGAGGCAGAGAGGCGCTATCTGCTGTCTCTCCGAACAAGCGCGGCGAAACATTTTCTGGTAATTCCACTGACCTTGTGTGGCAGTGTCACTTTGACAATGCGAGGGCACGCTGTATAGAACAGCCGATCTCTCTCCCACACGCTCGGGCTTTGTATAAATGGGTTTTTCATTTCTCAAATACTCATCTGATAGAGCGAGTGGGTGGCATGTCAGATCACAAAATATGGTCCTGTATTTGAGATAAGGGCAGATTTACAATAGGTGTGTGTGTGTGTGTGTGTGTGTGTGTGTGTGTGTGTGTGTGTGTGTGTCTGTGTCTGTGTGTGTGTGTGTGTGTGTGTGTCTGTGTGTCTGTGTGTGTGTCTGTGTGTGTGTGTGTGTCTGTGTGTGTGTCTGTGTGTGTGTGTGTGTGTGTGTGTGTGTGTGTGTGTGTGTGTGTGTGTGTGTGTGTGTGTGTGTCTGGTTCCACTGTTATCTCCATCCTTCTCTCACTTTAATTTCTCTGTGGTGCCGTTTCTGAAAGACTCATTTGAATATTCTCATCATAACAGCCCTGTGGAAGAACCTCAATTAATATGTTAATGTTGGTGTTCAAGCTTTTTAATTAGTATAAGATGAAATGTATTGCAGTTTGGAGAGGTGATTACCATTTTCTGTTATTTTGTGCTTGTGTGTTTATAGATAATTGATGTTAACCTTAATGCTATTTTTGCCTTTTTAAAGCACGTCTTAAATGTTTGACTCAACAATAGCAGCACAGCTGGCGCCATCAGTTGAATGTACAACAGGAGTCATGAAATCCCTGATCCCATGTAAATCAGTACTAGAGGTACACACACACACACACACACACACACACACACACACACACTCTCGCACACTTAACATGCTCTGACTCCTTCCTTCAGATAATTTTTTCTTCGTTTCTCTTTCATGTATCACCCCCCCCCCCCCCCCCCCCCCCCCCCCTCCCTGTCTTGCTTTCATCGAGGGCTTTTCCATCTCAGTAGACTGTTGAGGAACATTTAGTTTTCAGACAGAATTATTGAATCATAACTTCGGGGCCAACATTAGATTTTAAAAGAGTAATTAAAGTTAAATACAGCCCTGATGAGCTTCTCCTTCAGGATATGTTGTGATATTAAATTATTTATGACTAGAGGGTCTCTCTACCATATGTAAATCATTTAGAAATGTAAATGGGCCACTATGTCTCATAGATTATGTATAAAAACACTATTCCCATGTTTAACTTTGGCTTTTTAATCATAGAATTAGATTTTTTTCCATCAATGCCTGAAGTCACAATCAAATGCTGAAAACGCTGAAACGCTATACAAGATAAGAGGCCGTATCGAATTCCTAACGTGATCAAAGGGCCTGTTGTTTGCTTATTTCTGAAAGATTTGTGAACTGTCAGCGAGTATTAGCAGAAGAAACAGTCAGGAACGTGAGGTCCACACCCAGTTAGACCTTAACTGACTTTATCAGCACTCATTAAAGTGGAGACACTCATCAGTATGCAGAGAAGCATCCCAGCCTGCTTTAACCCTTCTGTAATCTCAGCTTCATACTGGACACAGGGACTACAGTGCTGAAGGTTAGGAATGACCTTTATGCATTTTTATTATCTCATATGAACCGATATTCTAAAACAAATTATTCCAAAGCTGTTTTATAGTCTGAAAAAAGTGCAAGTAGAATAAATTCACATTGTAAAATCCCAAATTGTGAAATTTTCAGTTAGTAAACAAATCAAATTAAAGAATTAAAGCAACAGAAAACGGTGGTGTGTTTTTAATGTATGTGTTTCCACTACAGCATTCATACTGTTATGCAACTCCATTCACAACCAGGGCAGTGTTTTGAAAGTGATTAGGTAGGCATTGCTCTTTTAAATGTTTGCTAGCTTGTGAAACTCAAAACTTTTTTGGCTGCTGATACCAGCAGGTTACATTATTTTGTTTGTTGTTAGACTGTATGTGTATATAAGACTTTTGGGCTTGTTTAATCTTTGTTGTTAGACTGTATGTGTATATAAGACTTTTGGGCTTGTTTAATCTTTTTCGCAAAGCACTTTCAGCATTTACAAAATACAGTTCCCCACTTTTATTCCATTTTGTCAGACACAAAAAAGTCTTATATAATGCTTTCCTAACGCTTCCTAAAAGTTTACTCTCCAAACGCTTCCTAAAAGATGCAGAGAACCTTCTCCTCGCTGACAGAGAAGCTGTTTCAGGCTACAAGGCTCTCTGGGTGTCGGAGGACGAAGGTCTTTCATTGTGTTTGACAGTGGGAGGGAAAGAAAACGAGAGAGAGGATGAGTGTGTGTGCACATGTGTTTGTGTGTCAGCATGTGCAAGTGCGCACGCGTGTGTGTGTGTGTGTGTGTGTGTTGTTCTTGTGGACGCGGGGACTGAGGAGTGATATGGCCTTTGTTATGTTAAAGCGTGGTCACTTTGCCCAGGGGGGGCAGGCGTTGTGCCCCCCCCCTGTGCCAGTCCTCACCTCTCACGTATGATGTGTGGCACTGATGTTAACGGCGATAGGAAAGTCCTCCTCTAATACCGACTGCTGTTGCATTTCTTTTATAAATAAGATCAGTGACCCACAAAGCGAAGCAGGCAGCCTGGTCGTTGTTGTGCTGTGCTCCATCTCTGCCAGGATTTCCCCTGTAGCAGACCCCCCCACCCCATGGACAGGATTAGGACTACCTCAAACTGCTAATCTGCCATTTAGCTTCCAACAGTATTTGGGTGTCTGTCATAACGTCTGGGCGCAATGTGTAAATGGGACAATTTTCTAACATATGCTGTAATATACACCTCAGATACTTCATACCCCAGCCCTGTCTGCTTGTGTGCTCTAGTTGCTGTGTTGTTGGTTGTGTGTCCAGTAAGGTCCTGCGGATGGTAATTGTAGTGTTATAGCCTTCACGAAAGCACATTTCTACCTTCAAAACACACACATTAAAGACCAGAAACCTATTTTGTTCAGTAAAATATAACCTGTGTGAAACTGTACACAATGTAGACACTGCCGTCGTCCGTGTACATGATATTTGATATTTGAAACACTGTTTAAGCAGAGGTCAGCAGACCCCTTTTAAAAGCACTTTTGCCTCGTGAGCTGTATCAACACCTCGTCGGCGGTGACAGGCGGGAGAGCCAGGCTCCCTCTGGCCTGCGGGCGGGCGACTGAAGGACGGCTCCCTCGGTGCACGCGCGCGTTTTTTAATTAACGTGGAGGTGACACTTCACACCTGCACATCTCTCACCTGTGCCATAAACAGTCGTGCGGACGGTGCCGGCGTGGCCGTGACCCGGCGTGACCGTGCGGGCCGGTGCTTGCGGTGAAAGCTCATTACTGGGGAGCCGTGGAGAGGCGGCGTGGACACCGCTGTGTGAGCGTGGTGCGCTCGAGGAGCCAAACGTCTGGACCCAGTATGACAACACACATGGAACATATGCGGGTTTAGAGCCGGGCTCAGGATTTATTAGCAGGGTCGATGTTCATCGTTTTACCCAATTAAACTAGTAGCAACATCAGATTAATCAAAAGTGTGTCATAGTCCATGTACGTATAAACATTTACAGGAACCAGCGTCCCTGCTTGGTGAGGGTCCACAGCATATCTTGCTTACGAGGACGCCAAAAATGTGTTTTCTGACCCTAAAAATACCCGTGTGAACCGTGGACTAGCAGAGAGCTGGGCACAGTGATTTATGAATCTGAGACTATGGTCATGAATTTTGAAGCTCCATCATAAAGCACATCATGAACTTGCTGCTGGGAGCTTTGCTTTGAAAACAGGAGCCACAAGAGACCAGAGCCATAAAACACCAAAGACGTTCATTACAGAATAAACGAGGGGAGTTTGTCTCTTGTAAACTTTTATTTCAACTTTGCTGTAAACTTTATTGGCAGGGTACCAAACTGGCCTGCCAATTATGGCTTCTTTCTCTTGTTAATTTTATGTCTGGGCGATAAATTCACAGCAGTGCCTACTGCTTGACCTCATCCTCTCCTACTTTAGTCGAAGTGAACTAACCTCTCAGTGTGCATTTTGTAAACTTGAGTTAAAAGTTGGGGAAAGACCTTGTTAGAGGAACACGTGTAGGTTTGTTCCCCCTACTGATGTAAAATCAAACGGCCAGACTTTTTAACTCAGCTACAGTTTCACTGCCACGCTTTTAACCGGGGCTTAAATCAAAACATTAACCTGTTTGGTAACAGTTCAAAAATTTCATTAACTTTTGACTCCACTGCTAGATGATTATTTATTATTTAAGAAGCTACAGCAGTTATGGTGTCACTTCGAGGAAACAAATTAGATGGATCAGACCAGTTGTGCATAAACACTATGTCTGCTTCATCTTGCGTGTATGACTTGATTGATGTAAACTGTCCGTAACGATAAGTGCTGGTTCAGGATCTGTTATACAGCGTCACCCTCTCCAACTGAACAGCATTCCTGTCATGTCCCCAGCGCCCAGGCAGAGGGCAGAAAACTTGCTGATCTGGTATCTGGTCTCCCAGTGAGGGCGGCTCTGTCTTGTTCCCTGTACACGCCAGCATTAGCAGTTAGCGCTCTGCGTCATTCATTTCTGCATTAGCATGTAACGCTAGCGTCCTGTCTGAAGCAGCACCTTCAGTAGGGAGTTCTGGGAGAGCTAACACAGCCCTGTTACTGTGCTCAGGAAGAGACCTGACTCACCTCTCGCCTGCTGAGGGCCTTTCAGCAGGGAGAAAGTTGGCAGCTTCACTGCTGTTAGAAAATAACCAGAATAGCATAGTTGCATAGCAAGACGGAAGCATAGTATGATCCAAAAATCTATATATATATATACATGTTATTATTGTGTGATTGCAGTAATTGTTTGAGAGGGCTGCTAACATTCAGTGTTTGTCAAAAGTCAAAGTAGGTCAAGTAGATCAAAAATTAAAGATTATATACCCCAAGTGATTAATCTCTTTTGTGATCCCATTTGCCTTTCTCTTACGAAAAGGCACAAAGGATCCCTTTGTTGATCGTGTTCTCTCTTTATGTTGGCTGTTATTGGAGTGTTGACATTGTTTTCCATTGATGGCCTATGAGAGACCTGCAAACTTGTATGAGTTACTGAGGAAAACAACTCAAACAACACCTGGAGGAAGGAAACGGAGAGGTTTGACATCTGATCTGTCTGGGAGAGAGATCTGGGCCCTTTCATGTGTCACAAGAGGTTGGGGAAAGACATGGCGTCTTAAAGAGATATTCAGCAATGTTCATCAGCCTAGCAGTTTGTCTTCATCAATCATCTCACTGCTTGTTGACCGTAGCAACAGGATGTCACAGTTATTTTTACGGATCTTGTTATTGGGGTCTGCTCCTTCACAGCAGGCGTTTCCTCTGCTGTGGCATCATGGGATGTGAAGGTTTTTGTGCGGTATTTGCACTCAGGGGCCATCTTTGTTCTTTCATGGCTTGGGTTTCTGTCTTTGCTAAAGTACTAGTCACTAGATCTTTCTCCTTCAGATCAGTTTAAAATGTCCATAAATCAACAAACTGTCCTACACAGTTTAAGCAAATAGTAAAGTGTTTGCCTTGTAATGTACATTCCACAAAGAAACACCATGTGTTTTTGAAGTACCATCATTTTTTTTAAATGAAAATGTGTCAGTGTATTAGGTTGCTTTCTAATGACCTGCTCTTAATTAACAGCTTATGTTGTGTTGAGGCATGGCCTAGCTAACAGACACAGATGAATGGTGCTCATGTCAGGGTTTTCTTGTCTGGAGACACAGCTGACGTTAAGGAGCCGAGGTCGAGCAGAGTCTCTCTTCATCTGTCAGCCTTTTTGATCTGCAGGCGCTTGGCTTCTCCATTCTGAATGCTCTGCTTTTAACACGAGGGCATAGGTCAGCATGGGGCATGCACACACACACACACACACACACACACACACACACACGCACACACGCACACACACACACACACACACACACACACACACACACACACACACACACACACACACACACACCTTCTCTCCTCCACTTAACCACCACACATATGCAGCTATCACTGCCCCCTTTTGCTTCTCCTCCTTCAGCTCTGCGCCCTCCGCCCCCCTAATTATTTTATACTCTGGTTCTGCATTCCTGCGTGATGTTATCAGTCACATGTGTCCACAGTGTTCTTACACGGGCCTTGGATACTCGTGGTGGGTTGTCATGATGGATCAGTGTTTTGTTCCGTAACTGCAGCGATGTCGAAGCCCTTCACGCTGGGGGTTTCAATTTGTCATATCATAAACAGGTGCTAAATGTGGGGATTAGTGGCGTTAGGATCTGCTGGCTGAGCTCTTCTTGTGTTATCTGAGTGCCGGGGCCCCAGTCTTTTCTGCGAGGCTTAACAACAGGGTTCTTGTGCTGGCCCGGAGGCTTCTTGAAGGGCCCCAGAAATGGTCACAGTTCACTGATCAGCACAGAGACATGGAGCCCTGTCTGTTTTCATTTAGGCCGAAGCCGCTAGGAACCAATTCCAGATTAGCGATGAAGTGAGGTCAAAGCTAGCTGAAGCTGGAGGCTCAAATGGTCCTGATTACAGAGAGCAGAGGAGGAGAGTCTCACAGCCAGACACGAGTGTGACCAGTTTGAGAGGACACCTTGTAACGTCTTGCCTTTTTAATTCTGCGTGTACCAATTCGCTGCATTTTGTGCCTCGTACTTGTTTACTGCGTCGGGCTACTGTCTCAGACTAAAGCCTCCTTCCCGGCGGCCGCAGACGGACCCTGTGGAGAACGTCTGTGGTGGCGCTGGGGAATTCTGCTGTGCTGGATTGTCCTGTAAGACACCTCCGGCCCCCAGAAGGGTGAAACACTGCAGGCCCACTCTCTACCTCAACAGCCCTGTCTCCCCTTCCACAACCTTCCCCTCACCACTACACATGACCTTACCCCATCCTCCTTCCTCCTCCAAAATAATTAGAATTCCTTATTCCCGTTGTATGAAGTTGAAGAGTTTTAAATGAAGGGAATGTTAACAGCAGAATTCTCCGGGAGGGTTTTTCTCTGTTCTGTTACTCCGTGCACACAACACATTGTTTGGAAGCTCTAGTGTGGTATGACTTGCGTCAAATTTGATGAGGATGTGAATGATGGCACGCACGGCTACAGCGCGCAGCTATCCAGGGGGAGGAAACCGCAGCGCTGCGTGCCGAACAGGAAGAGACGCTCTTTTGACCAGGAGCGTTTTGTCGCCTGATAGTGTTAAAAGGCCACGCGGCGCCCTTTGAAGGTGAGCAGAGAAAGAAAATAAAGCACGCTGACGATTTCCAGATATTGTTTGGCCCCTGGATGTGTGCGCAGGCTGGATCGGCTTAAACTTCAGAAGCCTCGGGCCGGAGGGTTGTCTGTTCCGCCGGTTAGGCTACAATAACAGGCACTTCCGAAACACGGGCGAGGGGGGGGAGAGGTGGTAGATGAACGCCTGGTTGTAAATCATCACATATGTGCCTGGCAGCAGCGTGGCAGGCCGGGCTCAGCGGGGGTGGAGCCCCGAGCAGCCGCACTTATTACATTTCCATGAAGTTTAGTGAATTTGCAGGAGCGGCGGGGTGAGGGTGGGGGGGGGGGGGGGGGGGGGGGGGGCGTGCGGCGTAGAGCACACCTGACAAACACGCTCGCTGCCCCCACTGAGACCGCTGACACGGCTTGGACCAGATGGACCCGGGCAGTCAGAGCCCAGTGAGAGGTCGTTTTCAGGATGCTGGTCCCGAGGCTGGTTTGCCTCCGCTGGTTAGCAAAGCTCTCAAGTAGAAGGTCTTGGAGTACGTGCAGTTCCACTATTTCCTCCACCACTAAAGGCGTGTTCATAATGGTGAAACCGTGTTTAAGTCATTTTCACAGCTACGCTTGTGCTGCATTTGCAAACTAAGACGTCAGTTTACTGCCCTCGTTGTAGCTGTAATAGTTGTGTGTTTTTTCCTTCAGACGTTGCTCATTCCATTACGGCCAGTGACCCATGTGTTCTTCTGAAAGGTTCCCTCCTTAAGTCTCAGGAATCGTGCTTTAGAAGCCCAAGGGTGTGAATCTGCTGGCGCTGAAGAGAACGTGTGTAACTGTCTCTCTCGTGTTTGTACTAGTATGCAGACAGAGAGGCTTCACGTTGATGGTAGGAGTGCTGTCTTTTTTTTGTGGATATGGCTAAACTACACCAAAGCAGGACATTTTCAAAGAGCACACAAGGTTTTCTTTTCGAGCTAACAATACATTTTCAAAGGAGGAACCAGTTCAAAAGCACCATCTATATTGCCCTTAAAGATAAGCCCGGACACTCTCATCTGATCTGGCCTTAGATGTGGCAGTCAAAGGCGGCCATATTGAGAGGCCCTCTTTACTCTCACAGTCCCCCAGGTCAACAGTAATGGCCAATGCTCTTAACCAGGATCTGATAAAGGAGATAGTGTTGATGGGATAGACAGCATCTTACGTGGCCATCGAGATTGAGAGACAAAAACTCATAGGGAAGGTTAATCTCAGGCCCTTATCAATCAATTACATTTGGCTTTTGTTGAATTAATGGCATGACTTGAATTGCTGTGGAAGATTTGAAGGCTTTGTGTGGTGAACTTGGCATTGGCGTCTCAGGGGGAAGGAAGCATTTTTTTTTTGTTTGAATCATCACAGCCAAATGATTAAAACTCCGCTCACTGAAGATGATAGCTACAGAAGAAGATAACAGATCCTTTCAAATGAAGCAGTGAAAAGACATGCCTGCTCTCTCCATCAAACATTTGCTCCGGCTCCCTCGTGAATCCCCCAAATGACAATCAATTGAAATTTGATAATGGGACCTTGTGCTTTACAATTCTCGACCATGTTGGTATGTATTTGACTCTGATGTGTAGAATCTTACATCTTAGGACTGCTGCTGTAAGCACACAGGGCCCAGCATTCAGTCTGCATGGCAAGGATTCTCTGACCTTGTGCTTTTTTTACTTCAGTAGAGACTCTGTCACTTATCTGACAGCCTGGTGTGATTGTTCCCTGTTCACTATTCACTATTCTCATTCCAGCATCATGTTGTTTCTTCTACAATACGAGACCCGGGAAAGCAGATTCGTAAACAATAACAAACAAGGGCTGGGTAATCTTCTTAAAAGAAATTAATGAAGAGAAAACAGAGGCCCATGGCTGTGCTGGACTCTCATCCCGCTCCGATCCCATAACAGGAGAAGGTGAGGGGCCAGAGAGAGGATTAGGCCAAGAAGTTCCCACTAGAATCACATAAGAGTTCAGCCTTTAAACTCATCCCCTCCCCCAAAACTTCAAAACAGTCCTGGCTTTGAAATGGGAGTAGGTGTCCCTAATCCTCTCTCTGGATCTTAATCTATCTGTCTAGATTAAGTTCTGTTTTTAGTCTCAGCTTCGGGCTGATGCACCAGTCCAGGGATGATGATGTGAAGTGCAGAAGTTAACTAGGGATGGTAAACTTTTGCACTTAATATCAGTACGGCAGGAATATGTTAGCTGGTACTCATTTTCACCACGGTTCTAGACTAACCGTGGGGTTTGAATGAGATGTTTGTGTGATAACTGAAGCCAAGCAGAACGGCAGTAATATGGACGTTTTACCGCTCAGTCAGCATTATATGTGTTTATTATATTTTGGCCACTTAACTGATGGTTACTTAAGTGCATTTTGTGGTTATATTTGGTATGATTGGAATCGATAGTGTATGTATCATCTTTAGCATGTGTAGCATATGTATTGTTTCCATCATCATTTAGAGTTCCTTTAACTTCTGTTTCCAGTGTCTCTACACACTCGAGTATGATCTTTCTCGAATGGAAAGACTAATTGTATTTCTTTGGTTTGTGCTTGCATTAGACCTCACTCTAGCCTACTTATGACATTTCCTTTAAAGTCACATTTTTCTCTGTGTACTCTCAAAATACGAAGAGCATAATAAGATCCTGCTAAATATGTAAAAACATGGTCATGGTGTTTTTAAAGCTTCAGGCATTTTCTGTGCAAGATTTACACTCGTTTGACGTTAATAATTGGTAGGGTGGGATATTTAATTCGTGATAATCTGTGTGTCTGGTATGCCCTCTTCCCAGTGTGTGCTAGTGCGACAATCATTGTGTGTAATTATAGTCTAATTACACGGCAGTTATTACTTTAACAAACACACATAACTCAGGCTGGCCCACAGGCAGGTGCGTCTCTCTCTGTGCTCCCCGTCCAGTGGGAGAGTGAGATTGTTTTATTACGGGGTAAAAGGATTAAACTCCCTGTTAGAGTTTGCGTTTTAGTGAGGGCTGCACGCATTATTCGCATGGCCTTTGTGTGTTTACAAAAACAAAATTTCACAGCACTGCTGAGTAAATATTTCACTTCAGATCTTTCAATATTTACAGTTGTAGTCAATTCCTTCAGCAGTTTTTGTGAATGACTCAAGAGGAAGAAAAGACAAGACATATTATGGTAATCTTTGTCATTCATAAAGAATTGTCCCCAGATGTTCAAAGATGCGTGTGTATATTTGTGTACATGTGTGTATATTTATGTATGTTTGTATATTTATGGATATGTGTGGATATTTGTGGCTTTGTGTGAATGTGTGTGTATATTTGTGTATGCGTGTGTATATTTGTGTATGCGTGTGTATATTTGTGTACATGTGTGTATATTTGTGTATATGTGTGTATATTTGTGGATAAATTGCATGTGTAGTGAGCGGAGAGAGGGTCTATATGACTAAGGAGTGTTCCTGCAGGCCACATGAAATAACTGAGTGTTATCGCTACAGTTGTTCAGAGAGGCTGCTGGTGTTGCTCTTTTGTGAGAGGCCACAGGAGTTTTTAAACAGGTCCATATGGTGAGAGGGATGGAGCTTTGAAAGAGAGCAGCATAGTGGTGGTCCTCAAACCCTCAGCCCCTCTATTGAGCTGGATCAGGGAGGGAGAGTTTAAGCTGTCCTTTCACACTGAGAAGAAAAGAGAGAGTGTCCATCTGGCCCATAGTAAAACTCTCTCTCTCTCGCTCTCTCTCACTCACTCACTCACTCACACACACACACCCACACACACACACACACACCCACACACACACACACCCACACACACACACACACACACACACACACACACACACACAGCCTTTCTCTTTCTCTCTTTCTGTCTCACTTTCTCCCTTTTCCTTCCTCAATACATCAAACTGTGAACATCCTTCTCAAAGACGCCACACTGCTGATTCAGCCCCACTAGGTCCTAAATACAAAATGATCATTCTCTGGAAAAACCCAAGAAGCGGACACTCCAGAAACATTCACTGTGATGTGTGAGGGCCAGTAGAGTCCGGCCCTGCCGGAGCCGTTGTCTGAGCGTACCTTTTCCCAGCCCCTGATAAAGTATGTTTTGCACTCTGCGGGACAGTGACGGGACAGGAGAGGCAGGGCGGAGTCTGGGGAGGAGGGAGGGGTTTTCTCAATGGATAGTGTCAGTGTGAATTAACCAAAGAGCTGTCAGCACAGTCAGGACTCTAGAAAAGAGGGCTTACGGGGTCAAGGTGGTCTGCCAGCTCTTGTGTGACAAGATACATAGTTTCTTTTCAGCTACTGCGAGATTACAGGTTACTATAGTTTCCCTCAGGCTCAACTCTAGCATGCAGCTAATCTGCCCCACATCAGTTAAAGGGTGGCGCTGATCTGGGCTGGATAAAGATTGTGTTGAGAAAACTGGGGAGGAGAGTTTCACAAAAGCTGGGCTCCTCCAGGCTTTGATGTCATCTTCAGAGGGAATGTAGTGTGAGCATGAGCCCCTCTAAGCTGCTGGATAAACAGACTGACATGGTCAGTGACACTGCTGTGGAAAAGGGGCAGTACTGACACGACAGAATTAGCCAGTGGTCTCTCTCTCTCTCTCTCTCTCTCTCTCTCTCTCTCTCTCTCACACACACACTCTCTCTCACTCTCTCTCTCTCTCTCTCTCTCTTTTACTCTCTCTCTCTCTCACACACACACTCTCACTCGCTCTCTCTCTCTCACACACTCACTCTCTCTTGCTCTCTCTCTTGTTCTTATTTGCAGTCTTCGCTTCAATGACATGAGATGTATGACACACACACACACACGCACACACACACACACACACACACACACACACACACACACACACACACACACAGTGACATTGCTGTATGCTCTTTTCAATTGCATGACTTTGCAGTTGAGACAATAAGTTTGTAAACATACTTTCTCATCTTTCTTATTGCGGCATCATTGACACATTTTCACAGCATTCTGTATCTAGGACAACAGACATTACTGTCTATATTTCATTAACATCAAGACTCACTAACATTATACAATGCTACTCAAATTATAGAGTATCTGTGTAGTATTGTGAGAGATAATACTCTTTATTTCTTCGCAGTTTGCTTCCCATGAAGACAGTGAGCTAAAGCAAAGAAAGTGAAACGTGTAATTCGTATTTGCCTGTGTGAGGCTGTGAGACTGAGCAGAGGTGATAGGACGAGCGTCCTTTAGCGCTGCCTCAGTGGGCTAACATTGTGCTGAATTAGCCTGTATGCTAATGACCAGCAGTTCACGTCCATTCAGCTCGGGCCAAATCTGCTTATGCAAATGAGGCGTGAACGCAGTTCCAGCGACGTGCTGCTCAAACCTACAGGCCTGTCACACTTATGTGGCTAAAGGTGTGTGTGTGTGTGTGTGTGTGTGTGTGTGTGTGTGTGTGTGTGTGTGCGTGCGCGTGCACGCTCGTGTGTGTGTGCATTAGGGATGTATATCTTCACCACTAAGCTAGATTCGATACACATCTCCATACACTGCCACCGATGCGATATAACTGCAATACTCTGAAACCCCTTGTCGATACGATGCGATACAAATCACTCCTGTTCACGATATGATGCGATTCAAAAATGATTGGTAACGATATGACTTATTATATGAGGATTCAGTTTGATAAGTGATCATTCGATACAGTTAGTTGAGGTTTGAGGATGTATCAGTTTTCTTAACTCAATAGCACAATTCTACTTTACTCTCTATTAACATAGTGAATATTATGATCTGCAACACTACTGTCTGCTAGACTTACGAGGGGGTAGCGGCCGCAGAGATGTCCACACCGTGCCGTCTTTTCATGTGTGTCGCCAGGTTCGTTGTGCTACTAACGTATTTGCCCCACGGCATTGTTTGCAGATTGCGTGCGTCTTGTCAAGTTGACCACCTCGCTTAAAAAACCCGAAATATTGCCACACATTTGATTTGTGTGTCTTTTGGGTGCCTTAAATATCTTTGTCGTTGCTAATGCTCTCGTTTCCCTCCATCTTTGTTGTGTACGTCTGAGTGTTTGCGTCAGTACCTGAGGACACGATGGTGCATTTATGTTGCCTCGAAAAAAAAAAAGAAATCAATAAAAATAAAAAATATGTTGCCTCTGAAAATGTTAGAATAAGGAATAGATACTGGAAAACAAAACACCCGATTTAATCATGGTATTTGCCGATGCAAATAGGCTAGAGGCGATGCATCGTGAATTCGCCCGCAAATTTAACCCGATGCACATTGAATCTACCGGTGCAGTCGAATCGCAGACATGTGTACCGTCAAGGTACCGTCAGGGTCAGGGATGTGAATCGGTGAATCTCCACATCCCTAGTGTGCATGCGCGCTCGTGTATGTGTGTGCGTGCGTGCCTGCGTGTGCGTGTGTGTGTGTATGTGTGTGTGGACTTTAAGGGGAAGCCAGTGATTTCTAGACACAGTCATCAACATGAACGTTACCATATCTTATTATGTAATAACTATAATAAACTTTTCTATAAGAAAATAATGTTGCTGTACTGTGTTACGGTAACCAGAACTTTACAGCATAGCATTCAAAACTGGCACGTGTTTGGTGTTGTTTACACACAGTCCTACACAGTTTGCTCCCAGCGGTTCCTGCACTATTGGCTCTAATACTCAGATGCACCTGAAGGTCTTGATTAGCTGGATCAGGTGTGTGACATTCCTTTCTTCAGAGCTGAGCTCTGCAGGACGGTGGATGAGAAGAGGCAGGACTCAGCTCACCTGCGGTGAGGAGATGCACAAAAATATGATATGAAAAAATATGAAAAAATATGCTACTGCAGCAAGTCCCATGAAACAAGGAGAGTGGCTTAAATTCATCTGAGGATCTCAATGTGATATCATGCTGATGTTAATTATTCCAGAAGAGTTGTGCCTGTTATAATGTAGAAACTGTAGAGTTTATAACTAACATTACATGATGGTCATAATGTACCACTGACTTTGCATGTCTGACACCAACAAGTTGGGGTGTTGGGGTACAATCAGCGTATTGTCCTCAGAAGCAGCATAGCAGTGTGAACACCCTGCAGTCTGGGAGAGGCCTGTGATTGACAGGTGGGCTTTGATTGACAGCATTTGTGTGTGTGTGTGTGTGTGTGTTTGCAGTGGGCGCTCGGCTGGGCAGCAGGGCTGCGTGGGGGCGGTGAACACGGTGGCTCGTTCTGGAGCTGACGTCCACCAGAGAGTGGTGAGGGCTGACAGGAACCAGAGCTCCTACTGACACACTCACATTTACACCTCTGCAGGGGCTCACACACAAACAAAAAAAAAACACACACACACACACACACACACTCACTCACACTCTTTCTTTCTCTCTCTCTCTCTCTCTCTCTCTCTCTCACACACACACACACACACACACACACACACACACACACACACACACACTCTTTCTCTCTCTCATACACACACATATATAGCACAGTAAGCACTAAGGACTAAGCACGCCCTTAGAAATTAACACCTCCTCTTGAGGTGTACTTTTTTCTTTTAGCTTTTCATGCCCTCGTTTAAGTGTGTGTGTGTGTGTGTGTGTTTATGCATGTATATACACACACATGCACACACATGCACACACAGACACACACACACACACACACGTATGTGTACTTGTGTGTCACTGCAGTTATGTGCATAAATCATCCATTTGACTCTGTTTTAATCACTCTCTGATAAGTGGCCTTAGGTCACAGACTCCCTTGACACTTCCTCCTCATTTAGACTGACTCACCTAATTGAATGAATTAGTCTATTAATCAAACATGCTGGCCTAGAGAATGTGTGTACATGTGCGGGGCTCAGAATTAACCTGAACCTGCTCTGGGGCATTTTCTACACTTCCTCTTTCAACTTTGCATAAACATCATCTCACATTTATTTATTCCAGTCCTGCATTTACACTGCAGCCGTGCAGTGTGGCCAGTGCCTCTTCGGGCCGCACACACCGGTTCATGCATATTCTAAATCACTGCATCTTATCTCTCGCCGTTTCGCTTTGGCCAACTGCAGTGAAAATGCAGAACGAATATTTGTGCTTTTGGCATTTCTCTCCCTTTGTGTCAAGGTTAAATGGTCGTTCAGTCTTTATCTAACCCAGAGCATCACCACCTCACCCTCATTTCTATTCCATTTCATTTTGTCCTCTCACCTACTCAGTTTGAGCAGGTCCATATGGACCATTGAAGAGTCTGATTCTGCTCTCTGCCTGGAGCTGCCTTTGACACAAACTGTTTATAGAAATCGAAAGTGTTAAGAGCTTCAGTTTCTATTAGCAATGTGTGTGGTTGGGTGTGTGTATACTATGAGATTGTATTGTATTGTTTGTGTGTGTGTGTGTGTGTGTGTGTTTCCTTCTCCTGTAACAGGTTGTGTGCGTACATGTATCTGCAGACTGTAGTTTTGCGCTGTGTGTCACTGGCGTGTGTGTGTGTGTGTGTGTGTAGGCGGAGGTGAGTGTAATAGAGGGAAATAGTTGTGATTAGTTAATGGTTTCTCCACCCCTTCCTGCTCGTTTCCCCGTCTGCTGCGATGTGCACACGGGAGATAATGTTGAAAGGCTTCACCAGCACAGCTGAGCACATGCACGCCGCTTATTGCCTTCATAATTACATAATTAACTTTTGCTCTCTAATCGTTATGGAGGTAATGGTGCTGCTCAAATGGAGCCCCTTCTGGGCAGGAAGGGAATAAAAAATCAATAATCCATAGAGTGCCATCAGCGCCTGGAGGTCTCTGCAGGCTTCACACACTCTGCTTCACAGCCTACTCTCTTCTCCGGGAAGTACCCTCTCCTGCAGACACTTGTTAAATGGAAGTGCTTTTTAAAGTCGGCTCACCACTAATTCAGCTGATGTCAACTTTGAAATGCAGCAGTGCGCGTGGTACAGTTCTAGATTAACAAACATCTGTATACAAATAAAATTTGTGTGTGTCCAGGTGATATTATCTTTCCTCTGAAACGTGTTTCACATTTGGTTTCTCTATCTCTCTGTTTCTTTGTTTTTCTCTCTCTCTCTTTCTCTCTCTTTCACGAGGCTCTTTCTTCACAACCTCTGGCAGTGCGTAAGTACACCCGTTTATATCCACACAGCACTTTAAACGCCTGTGGTTCAATCTATCTATCTCATATTCAGAAAATACAGACTTATAGCGTAACGCTCCTCACATGAATAGAGGCTTTGCTGAAATATTTCCAAGGCCAAATTGCCCTTAATGTCAGTGTGAAATTAGGTTCCTGACCTGCCTGGCGCAGTGCAGTATGCTTATTCTCTTTCTTTAATCTTTTTCCCGCCTACCCTCGCATATCAGAGCCGAAACTGGACTGTGATGACAGCCTTCTCTTTCTCCATCTGTCTCTCTTTCTCTCTTAAGGGGGTGAGTTCTATTTTAATATACCTGTGAAATGAGTCTGGATTTAGCATAAACGTGCTTTAGATTCAAAGTGCGGTCATGCTACACAGTGATTTGCTGTCCACCTATAAGAGAGGATTGTGGGAGTGTTAGGTACTGGCATGCTATTGGAGTCTAAATCTCATCTCCCTGCAGGGACACTGAACAAATAGGTTTTATTAAAAATTCAAAAGGAGACACTCTCGGATTTTCCAGCGAGTTATAGGGGAAGAAGTGATGGGATATGAATGGTGCTGTCTTCCTGAGGTATATTACAGAAACTGTGCCCTACAGAGAGGTTTAAGGTGACAACTCCCCCTCCATCTGTACTGACCTCTCATCTTCAACACATAAATCACTCAGTCTCCCAACAATGTGGCTTTTTGTATTGGCACCTGCGAGGGAAGTGTGTGTGTTTTTCGTGCGAGCGTGTGTGTGTGTGTGTGTGTGTGTGTATGTGTATTTTTTGTCAGTCACTCTCGTTAAAGAGAATCCCAGCATTTCACCTTGATCTCCAGCGGCTCCTCGGGGCCCCCCCGGCCCGACGCTGCCTGGCCTTTCCTCGCATTTAAAGCAAACATGAAGCTGTGCACATGAAAGTGGCCCTGACCTTTCCAAAAAATGTCAATGCTAGCACTCATGTAGTAATGAGCACTAGAGCAGGGGGGACGCCTACTTTAACCTTTAAGAGCAGCGATGCTATGGCAGTAGCATTATGCTAGCGCTGTGGTTAGCAACGTAGCTACGCTGTGTCACGCACTACAAAGGCTCCCAGAAACGGTCCCATCTGGGAGACACTCAAACTGCAGTGATCACTGATGTTACGCTGTTGTGCTTGGATGCTTTCGGCTGCACTTTGCGTACCTGTAGGTTCTATACTGTCTGAATACAGATTGTGCCTCAGATACATGAGTAAACCATATAGAAATAAGGCATTTTTTCCTCTGATTATTAAGTCATCAGTGGAGAGCGATGAGCCGGGAACATGATCAGGCGATTAGGTGGGCCTGGTATATCAACTGCAGTAATCAAAAGAGATTACAGATGTAGCTCTACTGTGTAGAACCATGGTGATATGGACCTATTCTGCTTATCAGCCTGTGCTTCCTTGAACTTTATTGTTCCTGTTTCTATTCCTGTTCCTGTTTAGTTTTGGCATTTCAAATCTTAATACCCATTTGGAGGGATGTTTAATAAAGTGCTTTGAGAGACTGACTAGCCGTTCTACTGGGGGGGGGGGGGGAACTGTGGACTAGAGGGATGACCCGGGCGTGCTCCGCCCTGTCAGAACGGGCTTTTTGCTGTGGTCACGTGGGCCGCTTCCCTGTGGACTGTTGGTGTTTACTCCAAAGTTCTGATCTCCACCCACAGCCTGTTCTATTCAGCACCACCACCGTTCGCTCCGAGCTCAAACTCGCCGTCCCTGCCGTTGGCTTCTCTGTCCTGTGTGTGGTAATCGCCCGAGTACTGTCACAGTTCCGGCCCGTTCCGGGGGAGACGGCACCGGGGGGGGTGGAGGGGATGTCTGAGTGACAGCAGCTCTGGGTGGGGGCTGGCCCGTGTTAATGCGCCAGTACACCAATGACAGGCTCCCCACAGTAGCTTCCCTGCGTGGGCAGGGCACGTCGTAGACGAACGACTGGCACACGCAGCCGCGTGTGAAATGATGCCCAGCTGCTTTTTAATATCACAATCGAGTGACGGACACGACGGGGCAGAGAGAAAGAAAGAGAAAGAGAGAGAGAGAGAGAGAGAGAGACTGTTCTACGTCTTCACGCGTGTGATCACTCTTGTAGCATACAAACTCAGATTTCACCTGATGTGCACAGATGTGAATGTAGTCACACATATACCATATAAACTGGATTCTGGCCCAGCGTTACATTTATTTAAGCTACAAACTAAGATTTTTGTTTCTTGTGTTTGCGTGTATGTGCTTGTGTGTTAGCAGGGATGTTCAATCCTTCATATGGTCTCTCTACATGCACACATCTAATTCTGAATAAGAACTACAGCAAGTCATTGCTACCATATAAGTTTGTTATTATTCCTCATTAATGAATCCATTCTGTCCCCTTACGTGTCCAGATATCTAGAGAAATCTTACAGTCAGATCCACTGTATTTATCCTTAGCATGACAGTGAAGACAAACACAGAGGGGTTTGTGGGTAAGTTCTTTGTGTCTGGCGTGCCAGCCATGCGTGTGAATGGGACACCATTAGATGTTAATTGCATGCCTCACTGACCACAGTCTCCACATATGTTATGGTGTAATGAATAATCTAAGAAGCAAAGCAGAATAATGAACAGAGTTAAAGAAAGGAAACCCTCACACACCTCTCAGACCAGATCTGTTCCCCCTCGCTGGGAGCTAGCTCTCATCCTCACTAATGAAGCAAACCATGGAGTGTGTCAATAGAGCAATTCATTAGAGCAATCCCTCGAGATTTAGTAACTGGACGAAGAGTGTGTGTGTGTGTGTGTGTGTGTGTGTGTGTGTGTGTGTGTGTGTGTGTGTGTGTGTGTGTGTGTCTGCGTGTGCGCGTGTGTGTGTGTTTGTGTGTGTGTGGGGGGGGTTGTTTATAAAAGCCCCCAACTCAGAATGGACGCCCATATGTTGCGTGTTGGGGAGCCACCCAGCTCTGGTGTGTTTGTAATTCACTAAAACACATATGGCTCAGGTCACTATTAGCGCACACCTCCTCTGTACACACAACAGAGTTTCCATATGGTGTGTGGAAATGGACACTCCACAGTTAGCCTTCATCACCTACTGCTCCTCTGGACATAGCGTGCACTTTATTCTCTTCTTGAACGCATTTTTCCTCTTTGCTCAGATTCCCTCCCTCTCTCCGTTCCTTCTCTCTCTCCTTTGTGTCACTCATTTACATACTTGAATGAGCCATTAAATACACAGAGCAAGGCTGTGCCATCTCGGACAGGTCGCCAAACAAGCCTGGGGACGCCGTGTATGAACTTCATCCACGTCTTGTCAGTGTCTCCATTATAAGACGCTGGATATCGGACGCCACTGGAGAAAAGGATGCACAGTCTGAGCAGATACTTGTCAACGGCAGGAAAAGCACTGCTCACACACTTCCACGTACACCAGTCTGTCTCCCCTAATCACTGTCTGGCATGGACAGTCTTTCTGCTCTCTGCCAGGACGATGCTGTTGGACGGGACAAGACGTCCTAGACGGCGAGAGCATATCAAATCCACCAACATCTCCCCCCGTAATATCGGACAGCACTACAGCTAAACACAGCTAATTATCTCTCTGGCATTAATCAAGCCAAGATAACAGGAGGTCTCTCGTTGTCTCGGGATATAAATTGAGTGGCGCTGTGGCACTGATTCTCAATCACAGTGACGGGGGTGCTGGTGCCAGGCCTTCACCCGCCCGCCACCCAACCAATGAGCCGTGCCCAGCCAAGCTGGCACCCCCACACCGGCCCTGAACTAGCAACTCACTCACCAGATTGTTGACTGTTTACTGAATGATGGCTGTTATTTACAGTTTGCCGGAGCGCATTAGCATCCGTCACAGTTTGTTTGTCAGTTAGAGAGATGACATTTACATTGTTTCCTTTTTATTGTTTATTCGTTTTTCTTTTCATTAAGGGAGTGGCACTTTTATTGTAAACTGAATTGTGTTGACATGGTGTAATGCGTATTTATACACAAGCATAAATCCAAACCAATATGTACATTGGTATTTCTGCTTTAACTGTGCTGCCTCTGTTGTTACCGTTTGTGGCAGTTGACCCACTGAATAGTTCAGTGTTATGAAGAGTTTTGTCACCGAGGATGAAATGTTATTCATTACAGCTGAACTTGAGCATTGTGTCAACACATATTTCCAACTGTTTATGTCAGACTTTTACCATGGTGAGTCCTTCAGTGGGAGTGTGATTGAAGACAGCTAAGGCCAAACCTAATGAGAGGTGTGTGTGTGTGTGTGTGTGCGTGTGTGTGTGTGTGGTTGTGAAGAAACTGAATCCAGTCTAACACGGTTACGAGCTGACTGCTTGCTGTGCCTTAAGCGCTATAGTTTAACACAGTTATAGGATTACTGCTTTGCTTCTAGAAACACAAGCCTTGCTTAGCACCCAAGAGCACAAGACCTATAACTATATTAAAGTATGTACAATTTCTCTAGACACAGCAGAAATCATATAACTCTGTTAGACACTTTGCAGTTCCTCAAGATACTGCAACAACTGCATGTCAGGTTCATAGCGTACATGAGAGAGGCGTTGTAGCCAATAGCAAGCCAGCCCTACGTCAGACGTTTGTGTGTTTGTTTAACAGTTACATGGCCAGTCTTGTAGATATGTGTGGGTTTCCACTGCCTTTGTGTGAGTTTGCCTCTCATCCTCCAGCCTGTGCTAACTAGCAGACCTGGAAGTCGCTCAGTCATTCTAAATATGCCATGTGTGTTGTGCGTGGCCATAAACGGCAGCTGGAAACCACATTTATAGCACGCGGTTAAAGCTCAGCACCTTTACACACATGCCTTACAGTTTCTCACCTCTCAGTCGTCTTCGGCTGGGACGTGAACGCAGTGCTGGAGCCTTTTGGTCTCTACTGCCCCGTGTCCTCACACATGATGTCCCCACACATTATGTCCCCACCCAGGACACTGGCAGAGGTGGATAGGGGAGAACTCGTGACCTAAGAGCACCAGACATCCTAAGAGCAAGCTCAGACACCATAACTAACAGAATATTAAAATCACTTTGTATAATATTTAAAATATTTTTAGGTGTGGTATATTTGTATTATTATTTTTGTGCAAGCAGCTCACAACTAAACTGTGAGTTTTTTCCTGTTTCTCAGTGCTGTGTGTCCACCTGCACACAAACCTTCTCTGCAAACATCAACAGACCAGCAGAAATGTTAAGGAGGCAGACCAGGCCAATGTGAATTAACATGGGATCTTTGTCTACAGAATGTGCTATTTATCTTTGTTAAAAAGGCATAACAGGCTGTTGACTCTCTACATTCAAACAGGATGATGATGACCTTTGCTGCCGACTCTTTCTTCACCGCTTTTTCTCTTTCTCCCTCCTTTAGTGTTCGTCCTCTTTCAAGTGCACAATCCCCCTTCCCGTTCTCATTCAGTCTTATCTCAAATAATTAGCCCTCCATTCCTGCTTGGGTCCCTGGAGGCCCAGTGCCACTTAAAAGGGCGCCCAGTGTGGCCAAACCTGGAGGGAGTTCAGATCAGCTCACGGTGGCCCAATATTCAGCCCCTAATTAACCACCCAGGTATTAGAGCTGCGCCCAGATCAGAGTCCATATGGCTGGAACTCCACCACTGCCATTATCACCAGCAGGGAGAGAGAGAGAGATGGAGGGAGAGAGAGACTGAGGGAGAGAGAGAGATGGAGGGAGAGAGAGAGACGGAGGGAGAGAGACAGAGGGAGAGAGATGGAAGGAGAGAGACGGAAGGAGAGAGACAGAGGGAGAGAGACGGAGGGAGAGAGAGAGAGACGGAGGGAGAGAGACGGAGGGAGAGAGACAGAGGGAGAGAGACGGAGGGAGAGAGACGGAGAAAGAGAGAGTGAGATGGAGGGAGAGAGAGAGAGGGAGAGAGACAGAGGGAGAGAGATGGAGGGAGAGAGACGGAGGGAGAGAGAGAGATGGAGGGAGAGAGAGAGAGGGAGAGAGACGGAGGGAGAGAGAGAGAGATGGAGGGAGAGAGACGGAGGGAGAGAGAGCTAGAGGGAGTTCTGAGTTCCTCACCTAGCACAAAGCCTGGCTATATTATTTTTAATGACTCCCCGATGGTACAGATGACTGTGCATTTGTTATTTTAAAGTAGGAGCTTTTGAGCCCCATGTGCCCTTGACCTCTTCAACACGTCCTTGCCCTCTGCTGCTACAAGAAAGTCGTTACTTGGAGAGAGAAAGCAAGGCAGAAAGAATACTGACAATGTTTCTTTTATATAGCTGTAAGATAATATACTTTCAGTAAGTCGATTTAATCCAAAGTGTATTTAGGCCGGAACATAGCTATTATGGTTTCTCCTGTGCACACCCATCAATGATCCCTCTGTCAACACTAAATCAATGCGTGCGCTGTTGGGAATACATATTTCTCCTGTGTCACCATGAACAGGATGTCAGTGAACTGAAACAAATCTACCCACTAATTCACATGACTTTGAGTAGAGTCCAGTGAACCATTGTAGTAAATATGTTTATGTTTCTGAGAAGATGAAGAAGAGGAAGAGGAGGAGGAAGAAATGAAGAAGAGGAAGAAGTGTAAGAACAGCTTGTGTGTGAAAGCCCCCGTGTTGATGACAGCTGTATGGTAGAGAAACATTAAGAACTCATTCATGTCTTTAATGATCCACATAATGGGTGAACGCACACGTGTGTGTTTGTGTGTGTGTGTGTGTGTGTGTGT
>NC_135215.1:36034373-36111873 GCF_052324685.1 Brachyhypopomus gauderio | reverse complement strand
CTGGTATAATGTATATTATATATATGGTATGGTATAAAGACTGTAATGCTTTTCTATCCTGCCATCAACATAGATCACAGCCGGTTCTCACTGAGGGTTTTCACATACTTAGCTGAGCACATAGGTTGGTTGGTTCTGGTTCACGGCCCAATGTTTGCATCTACTGTCACTCCGCCTGGCACTATATAGGTCTGCGGAATATACAATTAAATTATGATCTATTTACAGATGCATTTGATCAAATCACAAACACACAAGTCTCAATATCTTTACTCAACTCCATTTCATCACACTTGCTAGTATTGTCCCCTTCATTTTGAATCCATAACCTAATTAGCTGGACATCAATGGACATGCAGTATGGGGGCATCGAGCGTTCAGCTGCCTGGACACTCACAGGAACTTATCACTTCACCTCCCTCTTCACCTCTCACTCACTCGCCAGTGATCACAGACACTACTCAGAGAGCCAATATGTAGGGGGTGAACGGTAACTGGAGAAAGTATTTCATGAATGTCCTGAAGAAGTTTTTGGGGGGAAAGTTGTGTAAGAGTAGTAAAGAATATCTTAAATATGGAAGCTTTTACATACATAGTAGGCTATAGCACTGTTGATGTATGAAGGCACATAAAGATTTCATGTTATTTAGGAGAAAAAATACTGTCCTGTTTTTTGATCAATGCTTCTATGTTAGAGTTGACAAAATATTACTAGTGGCATTCGTCATTAACAGGTATGTAGTCTGTAATTTCTGTTGGGTTGTGACGTTCACAGACATTTTGAAGACACTATGAAGTCAAGGTCTCTAAGTTTAAGTGGAGGAACAAACAGAGCATGTGCAGTAACTGGTTTACCTGTTGAATAAAACAATATTTCATTTCAACTATTTGTGTGGCGTCTATTGTGACTCCATTGGTTTGGCTGTGTTATATATTAGTTGACACTAATGTTATATATTAGTTGACAGTCTGTTAACTGTTAACATGACTGTTATAAGTCAATAAAAGTTAAACAGTTCTAAGTCAAACTGTCCTGCAAAACTGTCATAGTTAACAACTTTATGATCTGTTATGACTACATAACATGTCGGGGCATGGCTTCAGTTCTGCAGGTGTGGGGTGGTTTGACATCGAAGGTACAATTATGAGTGGGGGGAAAACATGTAAGAATGATTAGATACACTAAAAGAAATCATGAGAGCTTGAGTCGCCATTTCTTTTGGGACTCCACGGGAGGTGGTGTAGCATTGGCCATCGCCTGACCTGTGGTCACAGGCTTCACAGAGACCGTAGAGGTCAAGCGTGTGTCCGCCCCTGGTCTCCGTCCCTTCCTTCAGCCCCACACACCTGCTCTGACCTACACAGAATGTTTGGGTCAGGATTTTAACCAAAAATTCAAATCACTTCTGGGTAAGCCCATGACAAGTTCTAAAAACGACAAGCCACTGGCACGGGTCTGCTGTTGGAAGGAGTCACAGTGGGAATGAATTTCCCAAAATGTAAATACTGCCATGAACTAATTAAAATTTTGATTCTTTGAAATATGTCTTAATAACCACTTTCATTTAGTTTGGTTCTAAATGTACGTGGCACCAAGAAGCTGTTTTCACTACTAAACCCTGTGAAGCTGAGTCAACAGTAACAATAGAGTCATCCAGGTTAACTTTGCCTTTGTGTTGCTTGTCTGCATGGTAGAATACAATACACCACTATATATCATGGCTTAACCTGCCTGAACTCCCTTTGTGTTTCTGGGACACCGCGAAGATTGATCACCTCAGTTTGGAGAAAAGATCCTCTTCTCTCAATAGCCATTGGATTACTTTACAGGACAATTAGGCTTGGCCTTTGTGTGGATAATTACAGTAGACTTTAACTGGGCCCAACCCCCCACCCCAGGTCATGGGGACAACCTTGACTGAGCCACGCCCAATGTCTACTCTTCTCTAAACATGAGACTATTTCTCTTTGTCATACATATGCACTGTGTGAGCGACTCGGAGGTGTTCAGTATGTGCATGAATACGGGAAGTTTTCTTTCCATCTGGGTACAGTGTACTGCATTGTGAGCAACCAACAAATATTGTAGCCAAAGATTTATTTTTTTATATGAATATTACTACGTTCTGACTCTACGTAAACATTTGTTCTTTCTGGCCTGAGGGAAAGTCAGTCTGTTTGGGCATAGATCTGTTTGCGAAATAGATCCAAATTCCATCTTGTGTAGCAGTGTGTGTTGTTTCATAGTCTGTGATCAGAATTTTCATTCCACGACAGAGAACAGCTGATAAGATATTACTGTGGTGTACCTTTACCACCAATGTGCAATCTCCCATCTGAACAGGTGGGTCAATATTGTTATACCTCTATCTTAGAGATTCTGTGTATATAAATAAGCTTAATGATTGAGCAAAGCTCTACAGTCTGGCTTTAAATGAGTGAGTCACACTATTGTAATAAAATACAACAGTATTCTACATTTACACACCTAATGGCACGAGATAAATGAGACTCAAATAGTGATTTGTAAGTTAGTGTAAAGAGGGAGGGTTGCCCTAGATTTTCAGGTGTGCTTTGTGTGCACCAGAAAAATAAAGGTACACAAAAAGTAATTAAAATCTGATTCCCCATGTACTAACTGATTACAGATTAAGGCAGTGCATGCTGTCTCCAACAAGCCACAAAGGTTCTTTGTGCTTTTGCTGTCAGACCAAATCTCCTTTGACAGTGGCGCGAGTTTTACACGGCCTGTGTCATCATGGAGAAATTAAACACTTTTATTTTTTCCATCCACCGTTTCATCGCTGTGTTTGCATTTCAGCCCACTGGGCAATACCTGTTCCCTGCCCCTGTCCGAGATGCCCCTGTCCGAGATGTGTTTGCTCCGCTCCTCAAAACAAAATCAAACCAAACAAGCAAGAACTACAACACGTGTAATGTTCCCCTCTAATGAAAATTCTACCTGTCAGAGCTGATCCATGATTAATCCCTCTCCCCTTTATCTGTGGCATTAATCAGATCTACATAATAAAGCTGCAGCTACAGCGATAACACGGCTTTTGATTAATGTGCTCAGATGAAGTGATAGCTGCCTTTGATGCATTTTATCGATTTCTTAAAGGGCTGGAAAACCACGAGGAAAGAAGATCAGATCCCTCAGCACATACAGGCCCACAAATATAGAGTCGTATGTGCTGGTGATTTATATGAGCTGCCGTGCGCAGGGCAGAGGTCAGCCCTGTCTCACTACGGCCTTTACTGGTGCTGTCGTTTTTCAAGCCGACCAGGTGCAGAGCCCAAGGCTGCAACACCTTCACTTTAGACTGACAGAGAGAGAGAGAGAGAGAGAGAGAGATAAAGAGAGTTGCCCATCTCTTTGGCACATGCCAGAACGCTGCTTCGAAACCGCTCTGATGTGTGTTCTCCTGCAAGAGAAACAATCACTGCGTCAATTACACACATGCTAAATGGCATGTTGGCTCTACAAATATTTGAGGCGGTTAGGAAGTGGGAGTGAATCAGACGATAAAAAAGAAAACTAAGCCCAGCCGTTTCCCAGCGAGAGAGATCAGATTCTCTGTGGGTCTCTCTCCTGGAGAGAGGAGGAGGCCGTACGGAAGGAAGAAAGGAAAGAAAAGAGAGGTGCAGCAGAGGGGAGAGGAGTGTGTACAAGGGAAGAGAGGGGAGCTGTGATAGACAGATGGGTGGATAGAGGACAGATAGGATGAAGGAGAGTCTCTCTAGGCCTCCCAGGCTGCAGTGATCTCTCAGTGTCTGCCTCTCTTATAAGCCTGATTCCATTAAGATTAAACCACACTTGACTGACAGGGCCAACAGTGGTGAAACACACTGTTTTCTTTGTTTTTCTTCCTTTATATAGGCTACAGCCATTCGGTGGTAGTAAAGCGTGAACGGCGCAAAAAAAGACAAAGAGTCGATGCGGTTTCCTTTTTAAATGTTGTTAAAAGATGCTGGAGCCCCCGGGAATTTAAATCAGCAATACTTCTGGCGATTTCATTCTGATCTGTGAATTGCATATGACTCAAAGGACATCAAAAAGGCTGTCAGTGAATGAGTGAGTGTCTCCAAGTGTCGTGGTTCATTATCCTAGTGTTACTTAATCGCAGCTGCCTGAAGGTCAGAACCACAGTGCCAGTCAAACTGCTCAGTTACCGTTTCATTCTCACTTTGACAATGGTCTCCAGAGAAGTGCAGTTATAGCACTGCATCTGTCTTCATTCACAAATCACTCTCCAAAGCCCAAACAGCTTTATAGCCCTTAATGATCATCAATTACAGAAGCCTTTCGCCTATCAAGGAGCACTTAGCCACAAAGCAGACTAAAAATTAACCCTATTGAGAAGCTTGCGGTGTAATTGGCTACTTGATTAAGCATACACAAAAGGCTAGCAGGGAAGGCAACTTAGCCAAATGAGATGAGTACTGTTTACAGGCTCCTAAATACACTTCTCACTGGCAGCACAACAATGTGTTGACCTCTCAACTTTGGCATGACCCCTCTCAGACTGTGTTAACCCTCAAACCTCTGTGTCCCCTCCCACAGCTGGGAGTTGTTACAATATCCAATAAAAAGACAGGCAGCCAATGGGGAGCCAGCCCATGGCCTCAAAGGCCAGCCTGAATGAAAACAGAGAATGCGACAGAAGCGTTAACTCATTAACGGTCATTGTTGAGCCAAAATGGCTGTCATGCCGACTCTGGTTTAATGGGAAATGGGCTAATGACCTGAAAAGCAACTTCAAACGGCATTACTAAACAACTGAATGGACCCTTCGACTTCAGAGCAACCTCAATGGATGTTGTGAAAATGTCTGAATGTTTCCAGTGGCTTAATAATCGTCATCTCTTTTCCATATGACTGCAAAGTTTGCACGTTTTCTTTCTTTTACACAGACTGATACATATGAATGAAACTGAATCGCTTTTCCTCCACAACAAGCAAAAAGAGACAAAAAACGTTGCTCCCACAGTCTCTCTCCTCCAGTGGGTGGACACTATGGTATCAGTGCTTCAATTAAAGTTTTAATAGCTTTATAACCAGTACCGACAAGCATACAGTAACTTTATGGTTGATGTATAATCACCAAGTGCCTCCTAATGCATTTTTTTTGTGTCTTTCATCCACAAAGGGTGGCGGTAAAAATAGGGTTTGTTTTGTCTATAAAACTCTCCATGTCTTCGGGTGCTGGAGCGCTGTGACTAATCTCCAGCTCAGGGAGCAGAAAGGACAGGCAGGTTTAATGGTTGGTGAAGAATGCCAGGAGGAGGAGGAGGAGGAGGAAGGTCTGCTACTAGTGAAGATCTCACAGATGTGTCCATCTCCATGCCTGCATGTGCAGGAGCAGCTCAAAAGTCAAACACCACTTTGCCGTTAACTCCACTTTCCAAGTTAAATTTACCAGAAAAAAAAGCACATTACCCTCATTTATTCCACTTTTTGTAATTTTATGATATCTTTCTGAACTTTATAAAAATTATATAGAATTGAAAACATATGTGGTTAAAAAAAATTATTACATACACAGATGAATGGTGCGGCAAAATTAGTCACAGTCCACGGCCCTTCTGTAGGCATTAGGCTAATGGCTATAGCAGATGATAGCGCTGTGGTGGAGGGTCAGTATACTGCCGCCATGAGTGCCGTGAAGACCTCTGACCTTCTGTGGATGGGCGTAAAGCAGCAGAGCAGGACATGTCCTGAAACCCACATAAGAGACAAACCCTGAGGCTGGGTGAGGGTGTGTGTGTGTGTGTGTGTGTGTGTATCCTGCCCACACCAGGCCTCCCCTGCAGGGGTGTTGTGTAAGCTGTGGTGGTGGAGACCTCAGCAGGGGGTTAGATCTTTCTCTGGACTGCATTAATGGGCAGCAGAAAGAGAGAGTGGACACACATTTTGGTAGCAGATCCAATGAGCCCTTAATCTGAGTTGCTTCTACAGCCCACGCAAGTTGATGTATCTCCTAAAAACCTCCTCCTCTCGGGGGAACCTTGTGTGGGAGGGTTGGGTTATCAAACAATGGCTCCCCCGTGCCTCCACTTAGATAAGCAGCCCCGTCGTTAGCTTTGGGGTTATCCCCGACAGAAGAGTGCAGGCCGCAGTGTGTGTAGGTGTGTGAACTGGCCGGGCCGGGCACCCCCTCTTTGAGGTGCTCGGTTTGGGGGCTCCAACTGTCACGTGTTGGGGTGTCCTGTGGTGCAACACAGTGCCTCTCCAGCTGGAGAGATGATGAATGGATCATCCTGCTGATTTAGCCCGGGGTCAAATGTAGAGTGATTAGTACAGCACAGCTGAGAGCTATCTACACACACACACACACACACACACACACACACACACACACACACACACACACACACACACACACATCGTACATACATTGTACATGCTGTAGAAATGAGAATCTGCTGGATGATAGATGGTATAAGATCAAACTCTTATAAGAGACATCAGCGTATGCGCACACACACACACACACACACACACACACACACACACACACACACACACACACACACACACACACGTCGTTCCACTACACGTGAAGTTTTGTCACCACACATCAAACTGGGCCTAAAAACAAGTACACAGTCCACTTCCTCGTGTCCTCAACTTCAGCGTGGAGCAGGCAGGACTCATAAAAGAGGCGGTGGGCGTCATCAGAAGATCACACAGGCAGGGCTGTAGCCGGCGGCTGTAGGCAGGTCGCCTGTGGAGAGGCCACGGAGGAACCTCACCGTGATCCAGTCATGCTTCATAGTGCTTATAATCTCCCACCCAGACCATGACACCACGCAGCTCGAGGAGCCCCCACCAACACGCCCCCCCCCCACCCCACAACCACCACCCCCCCCCCCCCCCGCTATCCTTTCACGCAGCAACAAAAGAGCCCTTCCTTTCCTCTAATTACAACCCTCCCACTTCAATTTGAGCACCCTGGTTAACAGGCCATTGATACACACTTAGTGTGGGCACCTGTGCTCCCAAACACGATTTCCACACACAGCCGCCGGCGAGACAGGGCTGAATCAGAGGGCGAGGGAGAGACCTCCTCCGTGCCCACGCTGACCGGAGGTGGAGAGCTTTGAAGAGGGAGGCGAGTCGATAAGGGACGAGCTATCGCTGTCATACAAGTGTGCTTTAGCTTAAGGGCAAAAACACAAACACTGACACCCCACTAATCAGGTTTGATAGCACTGTGCAGTGAATGCGGAGAGCTATGTGGACTCCTACAGAGGTGCAGGTTTTTACAACAGGACACACGTCGACAGGAATGCGTTTGTGTTTGTTACCAGGCAGGCAGCTTCGACACTGGGTATTAACAGCTAATCTGAAACTGTGTACTGCTAAGGACATTTTTTAAATGACAAATGGGGAAAAAGGGTATGAGAAAAATAATTGTCCCAATTCGAAAAGTGGTGTATGTTAAGAGTAGCGTGTATTAGACCACAACAACGTAACTAGACGAAATTTGCATTGAAATCTTCATAATATGTACAGTAAATATGTAATGGTTCTATGATTCATGTGAAGTCAAGTCAGAGGGCCCAGAGAGGCCGGGCTGACAATAAGTGGTGTTGATCTGAAGTGATGTACTCGCACATGAGTGCTGAAAATGAAAAATACATCATTTGCATCTTATTCACCACAGTCTGAATATTGAAATTTGATCCCAGTGAAAAATATGTCAACCAGATTTACACAGCAGCAGTGACATCCTATCCCATCCAAGCTCACTCTTTCTCCACTTTCCATCATTCATATCTAATGCAATAAAACTGCAATAACAAATCCTCCCTGGATTTGAATAATAAACAGGGTCCTAAGAGACACAGTCTCAGTAAGCAGGCACGGGGAATGGCTGGAATGTCACTGCACAATTGAAAATTCAATGTAAGAAGTTTCAAATGTGTGTGCGCGCATATGCTTGGCTCCATACTTTGTATTCATTGTCCACATGGAGTAGTCACAAAAATAAATAAAATAGACACATTATTTTTTTTTCCCTCTGAAATGTACCGATTATTAGGGGTTAAGCTCTCACTCTTTAGCTGAGCCAATGGTGAAGCACTTCAAAATAGAAGTTTCTTTAATGATCAGCTCTATCTAAATCTCCTTAAGGGGCCATTATGAGGCAGCTAAAGTGACACCTTTGAAGATTACCTCGCTCAGACCAAGTGGAGGGGGATAAACGCACCCACCCAGGGGCCCTCAGCCCCAGCCTTCCACTCCTGGAGCTGCCCTGCCTAGGGTTCTGCTACACGCTGGTTCCGACCTGTCCGTACGCCCCAACCGTACGCCTGTACGTCCTGTCTGTACATCCTGTCTGTACTCCCTGTCTGTACGTCCTGTCTGTACTCCCTGTCTGTACGCCCCGTCTGTACGCCCCATCTGTACGCCCCGTCTGTACGCCCCGTCTGTACGCCCCATCTGTACGCCCCATCTGTACACTCTATCCATATGCCCTTCCGAAATACGCAACAAGGCGTTTGAAATGCAACGTTTGCATACTCAAACAGCAGAAGCGGCAGAATTATCACTCAACTTTCAAATAATACATTTGAATCAAATCATACAAGCAAACATTTACTAGATAAAATACAGCAAATTTATACCAGAGCAATTATAGCAATAAAACTGATATGTGACAAAATACGGGTGGGGATTCATTGTTATTCTCCCCGTAGACGTCTGCAAACTCATTTCTCCATCTTCAAGACTACATGAAACACTTTTGGAAACTCAATCCTTCAGTTGAGTTAACAGCGCGCATGGCTGCTGGTTCCAGTGGGGGGATCATCTCAGTGTGTTCCTCTCTCTCCTTTTACTCTCCGTGTATTCTTCTCTCTGTGATCTACCAGTCATGTATGTGATTGGATTTTAACTGAACAACAACAACAAAAAGGCTGAAATTACACAACGCTTGCAGTGGAGCTAAAGACCAGTTAAGCAGTGAGGAGAAGAGTCGTCTCGCTGCTCTTTTGACTGTTGTTGGGCTTGGTTTCCACCCTCAGACCCCCTCTAGAGAAGAGAAGCTGTTAACAGGATTAAGCTACCTTGGCTCTGAACATGTGTGGATCTCCACGACATTTGGCCTGACAAACATGGTTGATGATAGATGTTGCCGTCTAATACTGATCTAAGATCAGGTTTGCGGTTTCTCTAATGATTTGTGAGCTTTAGGATTTTGGGAAGGGAATATCTGACCTGAAATCAGGGTAGCACGGAAGCAGCTAGTCAGAGCACAACTGGGAGAATAATGTGAGCGGAGACCAGGGCCTGCCCACGGGGCAACGCCTGACCATAGCAGATCGCTGAGGTGCATCAGACTGAGGTATTCAAAATAAAAGAGTAAGAAGCAGCTCTTGCTTCACTGCTGTAAGTCAGCGGCGGTTGCAATGCCACGCCCCCAGGCCATGAGACTGGCTTTGCATGGCGGAAACAGAGATAACAGTTAGTGGAACTAACACGCCGCATCGTATCTAAAGCTGATCAGAGGCAGTGCAGCCAGGAAGCAACACTGAGGGTTTACTGTTTGCAGTGGTCACATTAACTGCAGTGAGTGGATCTGAGAGCTGTGGTGAGATTTCTCCACCAGGCACCTGCGTGGAGCTGGTTAACACCGTCCCACTCTTTCTGCTCTGCACTCGGGTTTAGGAAGTCAACGCGCTGACAGCTTTAGCGTAGCGTGATAACATGTCAGCGTCGCCATGGGCAACAGCTCTGTGAACCACTTTAAAATCGCAGCCATGACACGGGATGCTTGTTGAGAGAGAAAAGCATAATGGTCAGCCGTGGCACGTGTGACGTGCTGAACGCACACACACACACACAACACTGTTCCCACGTGAGCCACGGATCCAAGCGCCTGGTTGGACAAGCCTACATGGCATTCCTAGAGTGGCGGCTCATTTAACCAACCGCAAACCCGCCCCAATCTTGTCTGAAATTTCTCTGCTCTGCCTTCATTCTCTTTATCACCAACAGAAGATGAACAATCCAAGCAATTGGTTTCCCTCCCTCACTGGTCCTTGTGCTAAGGGTTACAACTTTAAAGAGAGAGCTTACAGACATCTGTACTTAATGCTACATATGGCTGCCCTACGAACTTCCCTAAAATATCCAGAACGTGTCATGGGTTCATATATAGCATCAGTACTACAGCTTTACACATCGTTTGTAAAAATCTGAAGAGAAAACATATTGTGCCTGACAGCTATAAGAGCCTGTCGATACATCTCCTCAGACTGGTCTCCTAAAATGGCTGATGACACAGCAGAGTTCTCCGCTGTGCAACGCTTCAGCCGGATAAATCACAGGAATGCGCGTTAGCCATTATTTCAAGATTTCTCCGAAAAGATGATGGTGGGATATCATAAACATGATTCGCAATGGACAGAGAGAGGAGCTGTGATTGTCTACCGACGGGTGTGAACATAATTCAGCCTGAAGCTTTGATGGCCATGGTGTGTTGGGTTGGCTACAGTCGCACCGTGTAGACAGTGCAGAAGTGGTACGAGCACGCTACAGTGAGGGGACACAACGCTACAGTGAGGGGACACAACGCTACAGTGAGGGGACACAACGTTACAGTGAAGGGACACAACACCACAGTGAGGGGACACAACGCTACAGTGAGGGGACACAATGCTACAGTGAGGGACACAACGCCACGGTGAGGGGACACAACGCCCCAGTGAGGGGACACAACGTTACAGTGAAGGGACACAACGCCACAGTGAGGGGACACAACGCCACGGTGAGGGGACACAATGCCAGTGAGGGGACACAACGCTACAGTGAGGGACACAACGTTACAGTGAGGGACACAACACCACTGTGAGGGGACACAACGTTACGGTGAGGGGACACAACGCCACGGTGAGGGGACACAACGCCACGGTGAGGGGACAAAACGCCCCAGTGAGGGGACACAACGCCCCAGTGAGGGGACACAACGCTACAGTGAGGGGACACAACGCCACAGTCTTTTCCTTCTTTAGGACGTGTGCTCCTGCACATTGGGTTAAAACATGAAACGTTTACGGATCTGATCCCCCAGTTGTTTCCTGGCCATCTGTCTGTTGTGCCATTTTTATGACATCATAAAAGATGTGTGCAATGGAATCTAGACATGATGCTTGCACGCTGAAGTGTGTTTATATTGTACATAAACATAAGAACCGAAGACAAGTATAAAACATGTTTCTAAATGTAGTGCGTCGTACAGCCTGACAGATCACAGATCACCACAGCCAATGAGTTTCAGTCTTGATGTTTCTACACTTTTACAGCCAGTCTTGCAGCGTCTGCATCATTACAACCAGACAGCAGCGTGTGTGAAGGAGGAGATGTCCAGGTAAGCACTAATGACATTCTGTCTATTACCACCATTTAGTCGGGTTTCTTCATAAAGCAGCGGCTGACCCGTGCCACTTACGTAAGGGCGGGACAGGCGGGTGCGTGAGGAGAGATATGAGAGGGAAATACGTACGGCTTCCTCTGCGTGCGAACGCTGGGACCCATTCAGAGGGAGGGTGGTGTGGTAATGGCTCTGTGCCTGGCCACTAATGGTTATTTAATACGCCCATCACTGTGTTCCACTCACTCTGCATACCGAGCACACACGGAGGGCCCTAAACCCTCTTTAACACTCATTCAGGATGACAGGAAAAATGAAAGCGTTTGTCCTCTCAATGGAAAAGGTAATCATGGCTACATTATCCCCCTGCTCACTCCTATCATACTAAAGCAGAGGAGAAATGTCACCAAAATGTATTTAAACGCTGATGGAGTACTGGTGCTTGATTCCTGCCACGGGACTGATTAATACGAATAAATAAATATAAAAATCCTCAATTTGTATGTAAATGCAAGGGGTGGGGGGGTGGGGGGGTCCATATCAGTGGCTGGTGCTACCTGCATCTGGAGAGGCGGTAATAAAGTGCAGTGTAATGTAGTAATTATGGCAGTTTATGGTGATGCTGCTGTCTGGTCCATACAGAGTAATGAGATTCTTATAGAGGCTGTTAGGCCTTGACCGGCAGGCAGCATCACTACTGCTGTACCTTCAGGTCTGCTCAACAGGAGACAAGATGAAGATGAAGATGAAGATGGCTAATATCACTGTTAGGAAAATGTGCTCAGTTAGGACAATACGGGGACTTTTCCTTCTTTTTTCTTTTTTATTGATTCTAAAAACACCTAGAAATGTAGGTGTTTAGTATTATGATCTATTCAGATATCATTTGGTATATGATCCAGTTAATCGTTCCAGTCCTGTGAAATTAAAGAAGAGAGTGTTCTGTTGGTAGATTATATGACAAGCCAACTTCCATCCAAAGAGAAATTTGTTTCAGGAATAAAACCTAAGTATAAAGGTGGGGGAAAAAGCTGAGGATGAAGCTCTGAAGTGAAATGCTTCTGGACAGAAGTCATTCAGGTATGTTTATCTACACCTTCTCTGTAAATAAAGCTGCTTTGTGTTAAATTGGATTTCACAGATCACAACAGCCGGCAGGATGCAGCCAGTCAAGTGCGGCTCTCACGAGAAACTTATCGAGCTCTTTAATATCACTTTGGCATAAACGCTTCATGCAGAGTATTGACTTTAAATAAAAAACAGCATTTAAATATTAATAGCTGTGTATTGTTGGATAGTGGAGCCTGATCTGGGAACTGCAGTATGAATATATATTAATCCTCAGTGAAAGAGAACACTGAACTCTTTCATATTATTCATATTCTGATGTGTTTATGGTAATAATATCCCCCACCCACGTGTGTTTATGAAAATTTGTGGCAAGAGCGAATGTGTATTGTTTGAGTTCAAATTATTGTAAGCAACAAATATTTGATACTTAAAAGATAAATTGAACATTGAAGTTAACATACGTTAGCTGGCCAGGCTATGAAAGGTGTCGTGGGCCACAGACCTCAGCTCAGTGGACTGTAGTTCATGTAGTGTCTACCCACCAACCACATCCCTGTCCACACTCCCCACCCAACTCACAGCCGCTTGCTGAAGTCTCCGTTTGTGAAGATTCATTCAGTCCTGTCAAAGTATGCCACACGGATATTTTCCCACGAACTAACCGATGGTCAGCACCGATAGCAGCCGATCTATCCCTGTCTGCCCAAGGGTGAGAGTCATTAATTTCTGAGCCCTCTCTCTCTCTCTCTCTCTCTCACACACACACACACACACACACACGCTCAGGGTCGTGAGTAGGGGAAACCCAGGTGTGAGGGATAGTTCTGATTACCCTGGCCACAGATTGGAAGAGATTAATATTTCTTCTCATTAAAAAGAGTTATCATGGTGGAAGGATTGGTGTTCATTTCAGATTGTAATCATTCTCTTAAAATCATAATTGCCTTTTTCCTCCAGAGCATGTTTTACATTACAATGCATGTTCCTGGTCCATTGAAGGATCAGCGTCATATTGTAGTGGGTTCAGATAGTGGGAGTGGAGTTGTGGTCTGTGATGATCAGCTCTTATTTTATCACAGTAAATTACAATGATTAACAATAATGGAATAGGCAACAATTTGTGTGGCAGACACTAACAGCATGCAGGAAACATTTGGATTAAGCTGACAGTTAAGACACAGAATCTATTAAGGCCAGAGAGAAGCAGAAAGAAGCGGCTACATCCTCACGACACACTCTCTCAGTGTGTTTACAGAGTGTGCAGTGGAAGAGTGCACCCACACGACACACTCTCAGAGTGTAAAAGTGTGGACTAACTCCTAAATGGGTGATTTCTTTCTCCATCTCTTTCTCTTACACACATACAGACAAGAGAACTGCACAAATATACTTCTGAATAACTGACTCTACTGTTTAGAAACATGCAACAATACCAAAAGTAGCAGACCAGAGTGCTATTATTTATTATTTGAAACTCATTCAAATACGCAGATGACATGCTCAGACGATCGTGCTGAAGAGGGCTGTTTTTAAAATGCCTCTAATCTTCTGTTTTGCAGTGACTCACCAATTTGCTATTTTAGCATATTGGTCGTGTGGATCAACAATAAGTATCAACATTCGGTAAGACAGACAGAAAAACGGTACTGAGTTGGTACCTGGATATGTGGGGTTCCTTTTGCCATCCATTGAAACAGAATATCTACAGTATTCCTAATAAGAATATTCATTTATCTCTGCACGTTTCTCTTGCGGGAGGAGGAGACATAAGGGGTCATTTCTGAATATGTAACAGGGAGAGGGAGGTCTGTCATTTTGATTGACAGATATAAAAGCTGTGAATATTTAAATGCACACTTACATATTCTTATCTGATTGGTGTAGACAGATGTCAACAAAGCAAAAATACTGGCAGGGAATACACGACCACAGGAGACAAAAGACTTCCTAATTCCTGCACTGAAGGGGAGTCAGCTGACAGTCAACTCAGTCCACTGTTAAAACCAAGAAGGGTTAAAAGAGATCAAACGAAAGGCTGCTTTTGTCTGATGGCCTGTCAAACCGTACTCAGCAGGAGTGTGGCCAATAATGCATAACCAAGCGAAATATTAGCCATTCATTTAGTACATACACAACTCAGTGCCCCCAACGCTTGAGTAATGTCGTGTAAACACAGTTCATTTTGGAATAACCATCTCAGCTCTTAAATAGGTGTGCAGGAATATTTGATGAAGCTGTGATGGAGACCGCACAGTGGTGGGCCTCTTCTCAAACGGCGCAGGGTGTTCTGAGCATCAATACTCCTGGCCTTTCCATGACGGCATGAAAAGGGGGGGAAAAATCTGGATCAATTTAAGTCTGATCCAAAGAGCTTACAACTGTAATTAAATCATTAAATTCTTGTCCATGCTTGACAGAGCGAAGAGAAATTAACTTCCCCACCAACCTCATTTTCTATTTGAACATGAAATAATGATTTTCTGCCAGTCTAATTACAAAGCCAACATCTGATCTCTGCAGCATCCGAAGGGGGTTCGCTCCAGCACGGGCATTAGAGCTCATTACTAGCTTGAGTGCAGAATTATTACATCTTGTAATTGGATGGGGAGATTTATATACAGATCTAAGGCCCGGCTTCTGCGATATTGTAATTACAAGCTTGGTTGGTCAGCTACTAAACTTCACAGGGAAACAAACAGGGCAGAATGTGTTTTATTAACCCATAACCTTTAAACAGAGGGAAATCGCTCGTGTTAGCATTAAGAGGGGAAATAGTTTTATCCTTTTCACTGCCTTTCAGTGAGGAACGGCACAGGCCAAAGAAGAGTGAATGTGTTTGGTGTGTGTAAGGGGTGTAATCGGGTTGGTGACGAGGACCAGAATGAGCTGTCTCTTCAGCCTGGCTGAGCACAACGTATCTATTACTTAAGACTAACTGCCTGTGAAGCCATCCATTCTGTGTGCCATAAGGGGGTTGCTAAAAGGGAAAGGAGTGTATTGATTCTTCAGTCAGCCATTTGCCTGCTAAGATGCATGGGTGAGAAATAGAGTGAAGAAAAAGAGGATGAGATAGAGGAGGGGGGGGGAGAAAGAGAACTGAGATGAAAAAAGAGAAGAAGAGAGAAAGAGATGGGAGGGAGGGATGTTCAATTAATTTGCAAACAGCATTTCTCTCTTTTCCCCCCTTCAAGTGATTCCAGCGTGCAAATCAATGTTGACAGGTCAGATTGGCCGCCACTAATCTTGGCATAACAACTCTGCAGTCAGAGGCCCTCCGGTAATGGAGTGCTTATTTAGGCTCACAGCCCCGCGCAGGTCCGGCGAGGCGCGATCAATGCCGCGGTGCGACAGGATTGATGAGGTCTTGATAGAAAGCTGAATCTCTAAAGCCACGGAGGATCGTATAGTGTATTTGACGCAGGTTAATAAAGTAAAGGCCAGAGCCGTGTCCTCCGTTCACCTGCCCTACCGTGCCTGACAATACCATACAGAGGCAGAAAACCCAACCGCGTTGGCATGGGCTGCTTCTTTGTGTGTTATTCACTCACTCCGTGGTCACAGAAGTAAATAATGTCCTGGATATTAGTACGAGGCTCATAAACCATGTTTGCTTTTAAAAAACGGCAAACAGCATCTCCGCCATTTGCGCTCGTGTATATTGCACTGTAGGAGCGTAAACGACTCAGTGGGACTAACAGTAACCAGTAACACGGTGTATTCTTCAGCTCTTATTAATATTTCCACACATTTAGCAAGTTTGCAAGTTTCTCAGATCAGGCAAAAAAGGTTTTAAACGCGATTTATGAACTTATCGGATTCGATAGATTAGCTACACCAAACTTTTTTATTTTCTTTTTTCATTCTTTTCTTTTCTTTTTTTCCGACGAATGAATGAATGAAAATGTACCTGAATGGCCCGGTGTGCTGCTTGGCTTTTTTAATTTTAATTTTTAAAAATAGTTATATGAATTATTATTAATCGCAATAGGCCATGGCGGTTATTTGAGAGGGACGCTGTCAGCTGGTAATGAGACAGTGTGGACGGTTCGGACGGGTCTGGTGCGCTTGTCCTGTGAGTAATGAGACAGAAAACAGCGTGATTAGTAAGATAAACGGATATAGGGCTGAAGCCTTCCTCGGTTGTTCTTGGTGGTCATTCTGCGTTTAAATTGTCCGAGTTCCACAGGCTTACTTGATTTCATTATTGATCACCTGTAATGTTAAATCAATATGCGTCTGGTGGCTATTCACTGTTGTTCAGATAGCTCGATAACATCCTTATCAAACAAATCCTTGTTCAGAGTTAAACAGTCGGGAGGGGGGGGGGGATAGGGACACCCTTTCCTAAATCATGTTTATCATTAGATGTACAGATAACAAGTTTATAACTACCTGTATATCTGGGACATCCTTCCACTTTAAAGTCAGTACTTAAAACGGCCTTTTTTATATTCAAGTCATGAACCAGCTACTTTCCATATTTATCTGACTTGACAATGTGCAGTTAAAATTAATGGGATGTTTTCAACATTGTTGCTCTTTTATTTATTTTTTTATTATTTTAGAATGGATAAATATTTCTTGAAGACTGTTATATCTCTTGTTGTTGTTTTATTACACCTGAAGAAACTTTTAGACTTAATTCAAATGAAAAAGTGAACCCACACTTGTATTTCAGTGGGCCTCGTCCTCAAGGTTCCGCACATATAAGACATTTTACCTTCGCTTGACTTTAACAACAGAGGCCCAGAGTTTAGCTGTAAGAGTCATTTTTGCCTCGTCATAGTAATTTTACCTAATGCACAAAACCTTAGTATAGCCTACATCTATACCACTGGATTGCTTTATCGGAAAGTAACGGGAATTAACGGGGATTAATTGTACACAAACGGAATCATTAGTGCAAAACAAAGATTTGGCAGCAAATACCACCGATTTGTGTTCTAGCCTATAATCCTTTGGACTGAATAGACTACACGATTTAATGATAAGCTATGTTCAATATGCTAACGACGATATAATCTTACTGACACAAACTAAGCAGAAGCCCATTAAACGTGTTGGGGACAGAATGCAAAGTAAGAAGATGTCTCCTGGGGAATTTATTTATTTATTTCACGGAATTAAATAGTGCATTTTTTTACTTTCAAAGTTCAGTCTAATCCATTTTTACGATAACGTTATTTTATATTTGTCTGACTGATTATTAATATACTAATTATTATAACTACTAGGCTATATTATTATTATTATTATTATTATTATTGTTGTTGTTGTTATTATTATTAGTAATAGTAATAATATCCTATTATTTATTTGCTGTTGCGGTGACAATTGTTGATTTTGAGATAATGAAACAAAAGCTGTAGTTGTTTTAGCTAGCCTGTTATTTTTGAGCATGTATTTTTGTCCAAGGTTATTCGAAATTTACTGCTGACGAACACAAACCTTCTCCCCTTTGATACAGGCTAAATGTGCCTTTAGTATTGCCGTTTTGCCTCTCAACGGACCTATTTATTAAAACTGCAGCATCGGAGCACAACTGGTGATAATGTTTATCCGAATCTTATGTAAATACCCTGTTTTCTGATATGATTATAAGATAATGAGGTATAGCCTAACTCCTCGTTTTACTGGGCCAGTGTGAACGAGCGAGCGAGAGAGAGAGAGAGAGAGAGAGAGAGAGAGAGAGAGAGAGAGAGAGAGAGAGAGAGATGAAACGAATAGTGTGTTTAAGAAATGGGAGGGGCTACTGAGAGACTAGAAATGTCAATCACACCAAGGGTTCTCAACAATCAGAGGCAATCTGTGAGGACCTGACCTTAGTTCATCCAGATCAATAAGCGAGTCAGGGTGGAGTGTGTGTGCGGCACCGTTCTCATCGGAACCGCCGGCAAAGACTTTCTGTGTTTTCACGTGGATCACTGGTGTCAGAGGGGAACCGAGTGTGTTCAGTAGCTGGGACCTTTAGGTAGGAACATGTCTATCCCGCAGCTGGGGTATAAGTATGTAAGACCGCTGTACCCCACGGAGCGCCACGGGGTGGTCGCAGGTCGGATCAGTACGGAGCTGAACCCGTCCGGCACCCTCTCCAACGTGCTGTCCACCATGTATGGATCTCCGTTCAGCACCACCCAAGGATACAGCGCTTTTCTCCCGTACTCCGGGGACGTCTCGGTACTGAATCATCTGGTAAGTTGCTGTGTTTTCTGAATATCCTGTTATGAACACGTTTATTGATATTTATGCTCCAGCCGATTGAAATGTCAAACAAGGTCTATTTGTTGTTTGGCTTTTACTAAAATCAGAACTTAAACATTCGTTTAAACGGCGTACTACATCAAGCTAAAAAGTTTCCGTTTTATTAGGGTTTATTAGTCTCGACTACAGTCGATATATAAAACATGTACCTACGTGCGACATTCTTTCTTGACACTATTTAAAATGAGACAGATTTAAAATGGTATTGGTACGTTTTCATGTTAAAACAAAGGTACATTCATTAAATGGTGATGTATGTTGTGTGACTGCAGACCGGCCCGTATGAGATGAAGGACAGTCCAGGTATTCAGCATCCCGGGTTTGCTCATGCCCACTCGCCCTTTTTCCCGTACGGGCAGTACCAGTTCGGAGACCCGTCGCGACCCAAAAACGCCACGCGTGAAAGCACCAGCACCCTGAAGGCCTGGCTGAGCGAGCACAGGAAGAACCCGTACCCCACCAAAGGTGAGAAGATCATGCTGGCCATCATCACCAAAATGACGCTGACCCAAGTATCCACCTGGTTCGCCAACGCCAGGAGGAGACTGAAGAAGGAGAATAAAATGACCTGGGTTCCGAAGACCCAGACAGACGAAGAGGGGAATGTTTATACGAGTGACAACGAGGGTGAGGACGAAGATAAGAGAGACGACGACGAGGAAATCGACTTAGAAAACATCGATACCGAAAACATCGAGAACAAGGAGGATTCAGATTATCGGGATGATTTTAAATCGGAATCAAAAGTAACGGGCAGGAGGGATTCAGACACGTCCGACGAGTTCGAGGACACGAAAGAACACGAGAAAAGTTTTATAGACAGTGTGATGAAGGACAGTGCAGACACGGACGCAGGGCGGGTGAGGGATGTTGGAGGCAAAAGCCCCGCGCCCGAACCTCTGGGTAACATCAACCCACCGCAAAAACCCAAAATCTGGTCTTTGGCTGAGACTGCAACAACGCCGGATAATCCGAAAAAGTCTCCATTGATGAACAGGAACTATGATCCGGCACAAACAACCATACCCCCCAGGAACCATCTCCAGTGCTCGGTGGGGAACGTCCAGAACTGGACAAAAATGGCATTTTCAGCTCACCAGATCGCACTAACAAACCATTACCTCGGACTTAAACACCCAGTCTCCGTCAGCAGCCCTGTGTTTAACAAACACGCAGACGGGAGGACTCACGTCTTATGATCACTTTCCTATCAAATACACAGCGAACTACATATTTTTTTCGTAATGTTTTGATTCAATTTCCTCATGGAAACGTAATACATACTTTTCACATCATAAAATAGTGATTTTCTTGAAGAAAATAAGTCAAAATGCTATTGTTTTTTTTTTACATAAACGAGACATTGAATTTGTAATTGATGGATGTTGCCTAGCACCTCCCTTAATATGAGAGTATAATAGAGTAAATGTTTATATTGCTAACTTATAAACATTTTCACAGTGTTTATTTATCTGAGGCATTTGATCGCGTTTGATCAAATTTGTTTCCACGTAAAGTGTCTGCTCCGGAAATGTTTACGTCACAATCACACTACATCACAACTTAATTAGAAGTCGTTTTTATAGCAATATAACAGGCCGTAGGAACGTCACTAACGTTCTATTCAATTATTCGTTATTATTCGTTCTGTTTACGAGCACTACGAAACCGATTCGGTGTTCCCCGTAGAACTCACGCGCACTGTTCTCCAACTAAATGGATTTAGGGACGCGTCCCACCGTCTACATTATCATTAGCCTACACCTACGCATGATTTTGTTGTCTTTTTTCCATAAATCATTTAGGACTGCATTTGACACAATGCATTGTTTCTACTTAATTTGTTAGTTCACAGCTGTTGTTAACAGTTTTTTTAAATTATAGTTTTCAACACATATTTGGTAGCACATTTTACACGTATATCAATTTATTGAACATATGCCGTATTAAGATTTTTAAAAATCGTTTCGTTTATCACTGGTGTATACATTTCAAAAATAAAGTAGGCTCTAATGTTTTTGTAAATGTAATATGAATTTTACCTACTTGAAAAAAATATTGTACAAAACTATATTTTAAATATTAAAACAAATACACACTTATTCAACTGAACCGTGCAGTCTATATTTTGATTTGGCCTACTTTGGTATTTACAGGTTTGTGTTTTATATTTATTATCTGAATGTTTGCACAATAGGCCTATATCAAGTCCATTTAAGCATAAACAATTAAGGGCTGTGTCTAAAAACCGTTTCTGTAGATTCTGTAGTTTGTACACGCTTAGATCATATTCATTCACGATATAAGCTTTTCGAAGTAAAATAAATAAGGTTCCCAAAAGGTTAGCTATATGTAGTTTATGCAAATGGAGACTGGGTGAACAAATTGACTTTTCCATCAATATTTAAAATGGCAGAATCTTAGATTACATTGCGGGCTCACGTCACGTTTTTTAATTTCTCCCAGTAGATATTTTAAAGAATTTCTGAGGAGTTCGAGCGCAGACGACGGGTTGCGAATGAAAGGCCGTTATTTGACGTGGAACACATGGCGTATTTTACATTAGAGCTCCCTCTGCAGGGAGTCAAAATCTTTTATTTTGTCATATAACTGCGGATATTTCGAATTTCAAGCAAACTCTTTAAATATAATTTCTCGAAAACTGTATTTGGGCGTTGTCAATATCTAATCATTAGCCAAATTTAATATAGAATTAGCGGATATTAATGAGAAAATAGACTTTTTACTGAATAAAATAGTTTGATGGAAGTTTTCTTATTAGGAACATGGTAAAAGAACATAAAGCACATGAAATGTTAAAGCCATTGTGCTTTCCGAGCTTTTGCTTGTGAGAGAAAGCAGGGGACACAAAGACAGTGGCGGTGTCACTCCGGTGGACAGGCTCTATAGAGAGGGAGGAGGCACCGATTTCATGCCCGTTTACGACTGAGGTTTCTGAGGCGGTGGCATTCAGCGCCGCACAAAGGAGAATCGTCTGGATGTGGGGACAGCAGGGCAGACTTTGGGCTTGGGCCATTCACTCATCACTGGCTGGAGAATGCCTCTCTCTACTCCCACACCCCCTTTCACTAGAAGTTACAGGACAATTATGGCAATCGTTCTGCATCATTAAGGGTGGAGGCCACAGAACTAGAGCCCAGACAGTTCTTACCCCGCTCCACATTTATACTGGACCTCCCTCTGTGTAGTCACATTTTGACTGATGCTCGGGTGTCTGCTGGGGGGTAAGAGAACACAGCTATTACAGATGTGAAAGGAAGAGTGATTACAGGGCATTTCCTGTTACACAAGTCTGAAAATGAACCTCTCTACTTCAGGAGTGAGAAACAGTTCTGGTTTCAGGCTCCCAACACCAGTTCAGACTTACAAATGTTGCTCAAAATGTCTTCCAAGGTCGGATTTGAGAATAAAAATCCTCTGATATCAGTAGGCTACTGTCTCATTGCAGTTCACTACCATAAGATGAAAAACAAAACAACTTCTCTTATTGTCACAAAGACTGTACATTATTCATAGCAGAGATGTGGAATTTAGACGCAGTGCGTCAACTAATAAGAAAACAGTTTCTTCATCACTTGAGAAAATGTGCTGGCAGACATCTGACATAGAGGTGGCAGTTTCAACATGACGGCTGTTGGCCAAGCAGCAACCTGAAGTCACTGAGTAACACAGTATAGATCTTTGGTTTGTAATCCCAGCTGTTTCAGTCATTCTTTGTTCTGGCCTATATTGTGTAGGCTGCATCATTCATATTCTTTTTTGGCTGGATTTGGATTAATGAAACATTACCTTGAAGTTATAGCTCTTTCTGTAATGAGCGCAGCATGTCTGGGATTGTGCCACACCTTTTCACTGTCTCGGAGGGTTCTAACTGGGGCTGATGAAAGTATATGTCCAGTCATAGGACATAAGTGCATACAAAGCCACCTAAGCCAAGCTTGTCAGCTAAGACTCCCGCGTCATTTCTGTAGTAATCACACAGCTGTCGCTGGAAACTCCCCTGACCTTGAGAAATGCACAAGACCTTAGATTACCCCCCGATTAAATAATCAAACACTGAAAATAAAACTTGCTCACTGGGCTGCTCTCTGTATGACCATGGGAAATCGCATGGCTAATATCATTTTACAGGTGGATACACAGAAAGATTGGGATGTAATTACCAGTATTAAAATGTCAACCTCTAAGAATTCCCAAGGGTCCTGTTCCTCTCTTCAGGAAGGTCTCAGTGAGTAGACGGATAAATATACAGTTGGTGGCCTATGGTCTTTCATAAATGTACAAAAACAGATAAGAAGATGACCATTTGAGAAATAGATCAATGTAAATAGTAGATGAAATTTAAGGTCAACAAAATCCACAATGATTACAACTTTGGGACAAAAGACTGCATTTGGTCCTTTCTTTACTAGAACACAATTCATATGTATTTAACAACAAATTCAGTCTATTCATATGCCAATTTGAAGATTACCAAAGATTGATTATATTTCGATATTTCCAATAAAGACTGTAATCTCCATGATGATGTTCCAGTCTCTCTGGATTCTCTTGTTGCTCCCTAAAAGTTATGAGAGTGTGGAAGAGAGAGGTGTCACTTTAGCCAGAGGCGCTCTTTGTTCCGTACAGAATTTCTCTCTTCCTCTCCTTCTCCTTCTCTCTCTCTTATCGTGACACGCTGTCAGAGCAAGCTCTCAAACACATGTGTGCATGCCCTCTGCAGCTGTGCGACAGCCTTCACAGGGCCCTGCTAAAACAACACCAGACTAATCAGGACTCTAGGTGCACCGTGTCCCGCTGCGGGACTCTGCTTCTGGACGGAGGGTGAGGTGTGGTCTGCTTGCTGGAAGAAAATGTCTGGGCCTTGTGTTGGCCCTATCACACACACTCTAATGAAAAACCAACTCAGGAACACAGGATGAGCTCAGCTGTAACTAACAGACACACATACTCACACAAACACACATGCGCAAACACATGCACCCACAAACAGAATGTACTGTTTTGCATTTGTTATTGTGGTCCAAGATTTAGTGAACTGATGTGACTTGAAATATTTAATGGGTAACATATATAAACAGAAATACAACTTGAGCTCTTTGAAGCATCAGTTCAGTCCATCTGTGCAAACCTAAGAAAACAAGGCAGACAGGCCTGGCCAAGAACTGGAGACATTAAAGTTTCCAAACACCATTTTGTTTCCATAATGTTGTGTATGGTTGTGTCAAACAGCCTTTTACAGAACTGGTGGACATATAAAATTTTGATTAAGATAAGATAGCCACATGAAGTCATAGTTAATATTAAAACTCACGTTCCATTCTCACATTTTTACACACATTATTGGAGGAGTGTATGCGATTTATTTAATACTCATATTCATCAGCTGTTCTGTTATGGGTACATCACCTCCTTCAGTTCAAACACTGAACACTGACCTTAATATGACTGTAGATGGGGTTGGAAAAACTTCAGACAGAACCTCAATTCTGGCTGTCCTGCCCCAAAAAATGACAAGGCCAGAATGTGGGCGTTGGAATTAAGAGGTTCATCCATAAGAGGTTTGATGGTCCAACTTGTTCTCCTTGTTCATAATTACAGCTACACATGTAAGACCAAGGGCAGTGTGGCAAAAGTCCAGCGAAGAGAGGAACCTGGAGAGATGGTAAGTGTAGGATGTGAGAAATCTCTGAAGGCTCTGAGAGTAGCATCCCGCCCTGAGGCCATCCTTTCCCTCACACACCTGAAAAAACACACATCATAGGAATACAGTGTGAATTAAATATGAGTTACTTTCAGCAAGTGAATAAGTGAATCTTTACTTGAATGTCCAGCAAACCACAAATGTTACTGACATTCTGATAATTACGTCTTAATCTTTTCCTTCTCCGGAGAGCTAGCTGATAAGAGTGCATAATGCAATTAGGGCATCATACAGCCGAGTAGGTTTAAAACCACTTGAATTTTCAGAACTTCAGTATAGAGTGAAAAATCTAAATAAATTTTAAAAATCACAAGCATCTTACAAAACAGACATAATTCTGAAATTGGGACAGAGAACATTTCAATAAATACATTATTACATGAAAAACCACAATATCACCCATGGTAACATTTGAAATCTACCAGAGCTACAGTATATTCACTCTGTGCTCTACAAGGTTAGTTCTTGAGGAAGAAAGAAGTTACAGACTGACGAAGTGGGCTGTCCAGGTTTCTCTGTAGGATGTGTTTTATTTATTTGCTGAGCTTGTGGGTGGATAAGAGGGGTTATTTGTCAGGTGAATGAGAGGAGAGGTATTGAAGTGTATAAAATATTCACCAAAGAAGTAATGATTCCCCTGGACAAAGCAAAGGGGTACTGAGAAGAGAAAGCTGCAGGTGAAGAGTCAGAGAGGGAGATACAAAGACTCCAGGCCCTTTTTTCAAGAGAAAAGACAGACAAAAGAGCAGAGATGCCAAAGAGATTCCTTTCAGATGCCTCTTTCACATTCTCCAGTGGCAGCAGAGTACATCAGTGGTTATGAATCAGACTGTTTCAAAGCACTTGACAGACGGTAATACATGTGCTAAAATGCTATTGTGAACGGCATCTCTGAGAGAGAAAACAGTGTCTCACAGTCATGGGTATCTCTGGCCGCATTCATATTTAAGGCTATTAAAAAGCGCAAATGCATTTCACTATACTGTATGTGAAGAAGAAGACGAAAAAGAAGAAAAGGATGAAGAAGAGGAGGAGAAACTAAAAGGTTCTTCACGATGAATGAGGGATGAAATGGGAGAGAGCAAGAAAGAGACAAAACAAAAACATTTTATGAGATTAAATAAACAAATACACATCCCTCTCAAACGCAGTCCATGCCATTTGTGGGGTGCTTGAAATCAATTTCCACATAAATAATCAGTAAATAATATCGCTCTGACAAAGATATAAATGAGCATTAGCAGTATTTTCCATAATAGCCGATTGATCTAATATATGTATGTGTCTAGTTTTAACCATGTTCAAAAGCCGTGCAGTTCCATTAGCACTTCAGTAGTGAGACTTGTGAACCTTTGTAATGTGAATCATGTATGTTCCCTTAGAGATTACAGTTTAAAAAAAACCTTCTGATGAAATACAACAAATAACTGCAACAAACAACTTTCCACTAATTATCCACACATTACCCACTAATTATCTGTGAATACACTCTGCATTTGTTAAATCTCATTTTTTTGCACATATCTGAAATAAAGGAGAAGACCAAACCCTCTGGGGTTTTGTGCTTTACCATACTGAGATTCTGTTCAGTCACAGATTTCAGCTCAGCATGAAAACAACCACCATCTGATTCATTTAGCAGAAAACAAAAGGAACTTAAAGCACACATTTCTGAAAGATTTGTTCATAAAACAATTCTCACAAAATACTATGAAGCATCTCAACCAACCCAAGGCTAATTACACCTCAGATGTTTGCAACATTATGTTGTTGTTGAAATTAAAGCAAACCAATATATGACAACGCAATTCAGCTTTGAAAACACATCTACATGAGGAAGTGATATTATACTTGTGAGTTACATCCAATTATATTACCTCTGAAACATATTGACAGCTGGTCAAGAAATCTTTGAACCTCTCAAACCAGATGGTGTACCATTATAACAAAGCCAATTACACTACACCTCAGCCTGTTGACCACTACTGAAAGGAATGTCACCTGATGTCAACCTAGTGAAATCATGGCCTGACACAACCTGCACTAGAGTCACGGCCAGCCAATAAAACAGACAGACCAGAGGAGTCAAAGCTGAAGGGCAAAAACATTTGTCCAATTGTCAAATGTGTAAGAATAAGTTTGCCCAGGGGCTGTTAAAAGCAGTGGTTAATGAACCCACTTAAGAGGGGTCAGCACATACTAATTTGCCAGAGGTGGAACTCAAAACAAAAGCTCAAGAGGTTCTGTTTGGTGGTCTATGTGGAAATTTAAGAATGGTTTACGATAAAAAAGGGCTCATTTTTCAGATGATTTTTGGTTTAAATTCTGTTTGTATGGCAATTCGGTTATAATAGACATTGTCACAAAGGACAGTTAAAGAAATGTAGCACTTAGAGCCCTAATGAGAAAAGGCAATGCCAACAGTAAGAAAACATTATGAAGATGAAGTCTTAAGAGATTCGGAAAGCCATTTTCTTTTTGGCATCACTGAGGAATGGAATGACACATCACCTGAGAGGGAATTACATAAAAACAGGATCCATTTTCCGAGATTGACTAGTCGCAAAATGTCCATGTTAAACATTGGTTTATTCTAGCAGGACTACTGGCTGTAATAGATGTACACAGGATGCAGAGATTTGAGCTCATGCTAGCGGAAAAGCCAGATTGAGACGATGTTCATGAGGCGTCTGATGTGAAGATAGTTAAGGATCACGAAGACCAGCAGTCCATGAAAGAGTGAGAGGATGTGACACAGACGATTAAAAAAAAGAAGGTTATTGATCTTCTCGTATATATAGGCTACAGAAACAAGAGCAAACCATAGATATTAATGTGCCACCAGACTCACACGTCACGGGTTATGAGCAGTGATGACTACAACCACAACAGAAGATAAATCCATGCGGGTTGGAAGTTTTCTGTTTCCGACATTGGACTAGAAGATGGAGATATCAGTGGTAAAGAGCCTGGCCAGTGTATACTGACCAAATCTTCCACCACATATATGACAGCATTGATTTGAGACTCCTGTTAGCTAAAAGCCATCTGTTTCTGATGCTTACTTCAATGGCATGTGACAAAGAGGAAAATGGAGGGGAAGGATGATCCACACAGACACAACGAGACAGGAAATCATTACGGACGCTGGCGGTGTGAATATTTAATGAGGAGGGATTTGCTCTACTGCGGGTGAATGAATGGGCAACAGCGTCACACATTAGCAATGGATCAAACAGAAGCAGATTCTCTAATAGCAATATCCAATCATCGCCGCCTTCTCTGACTCCCCGACCAATCAAACTCCTGCTGTATCCACAGGGTAGTGTTCACAAATGACTGGTACATCAAAGCAAAAAATCTCTGACACAGTAGAAAGAGAGTGGTCAGGCTTACATTTAACATTAAAGCTTCATTTCGTCCGCATCACTAGAATCCTATATTTGTGTTGTAGCTCTACAGTAATCAGAGAGCGAAGGCACGTGTGTGGTTGTGTGAACGCAGAGCTGGTCTCGGTCTAGTGGAGCTCCGTCTGCATCAGCAGTGCGGCGCCGAAGAGCCCTCTGATCCGTAATGACTTAGAAACTCCGCAAACACCACGAAAAACATCTAAATAGGGGAGAAAAATATGACAGCGCGAGGCGGGAGTCAGCGGCTGTGAGTCGTCTTCAGGGCCGCGGGTGAATGATGCTCCGTCACTCACACAAACGACTGTCATCATCGCCAAAGTCCCAGCGAGCTGCATTTCCTTCTTTATCTAATATAAAGTAATGACACATACAGCCTGCCAGGACTCTTTGGCAGCAATTGGGCCCTCTGGGGAGACATTTTGCATCTCTTGCCGCAATAAGAATAAACGCATAGGGGAGTCTATTTGGCTGAGTGTGATGGCTAGTGCGTCACTTATCACGGCTCAATAAATCTCCATGCCTCAGCGAAGAGATGGGAGCAGTTATCGCATCTCAGCAGAGCCCCTGTCACACGTGGCCCCCGTGACTGACGGCTCCGCGCATCACCCGCAAATTATTTATCAAGGTGGAAAGAGCGGAGGGGAGATGTGATTTAGCCCGACAAGAAATAAAGGAAATCGAAAAATAAAAGAATTACAGAAATGGGGAAATGAAAGGGAAGAGAAGATGGGAAAACAAATGAGAGTCTGCGAGGAGACCGAAGACTTGGCAAGAGAGGGCGCAAAATAAGAGGGGAAATTAAAACAGGCAAAAACGCAGGATCACTATTAACAACGTGACGGTGATGACGCTGCTTTGTCTGAAATCATTACCCAAATGAAAACAGAGTTTAATTTTATTGCAGATTACTACACAAGCCGTGCTGGAAAATGTGATGCTTCATAGAATTAAATGACTCACTTTGAAAACACTTTAAAACCAAAATGTTCTGAGATTACAAGGTTAACTTCTAGTCAAATTAAAGGAACCACAAAACCTACTTCAAAAGAAAGGTTAGGAAATACGATGTTTTTTGCATCAATCTGTTATATTAAACATCCTGTGCTTTTATTTATGCATTTCCAGTATCAGAAAGTTTATCTGCATTTCTACGGTTCCTTCCAAAGGATGTGTCAACATTACAACATGTGAGAGAGAGAGAGCTCCGTACAGACACCTGCCTAGCAGGTAGAAATGATGCACACAGGCCCCTGTCTGTCTGGAGCCCCCTGCACACGAGCGCTCTCATTACAACCTGGCAGTATTCTCCACTGTCACCACGCGTGGAAACAGCCCCACACTAACGCCGTACTCCTCCCAACAAGCAGGACAGCACAGAGACTATATTTAGGGGAATGAGGTGTAAATATAATCAGTACTGTCACACAGCTCACTGCATTTCCAGGATTCAAGCCCCATTGATCATTAGCTGCCTTCAAATATCGCACAGCATTTAATGTTGGTAGAGGGGAGATAATAAGGCTAACAAAGATGAATAATTGATGTGTTTGCTGTTACACACACGGGGTGAGCTTTTTCATCGTTACCGTTGGCTGTTAGGAGGAATCTGCTACTGTCCATGTCAGAAGAGGAGGAAGAGGAGGAAGAGGAGGAAAATACCTGCACAGTTCATTATGCTCAGAGCAAACAACAGAGAGCGGGGTTCAATCCACACGGCTCAGCCTGATAAAAGCAAAACTGTCACTTTGTGCTAATGAAATTTTTTCGTTTGTTTGTTTTTTCGCCAACGACACGCCTCAAATGTCATGTCCACCCGAGCAGCAGCCCCTCATTACTGCCGATAATTAACTCTATATCTGACAGGACCGCCAACACTAACCGCACCACAGCGAGTGCAGCAGTGCTAGGAGATGCTAATAAATCACCCGATGACAGACATACTACACAATAGGAGGCAGATGGGGGAAAAAAAGAGCAGAAATGTTGATGTGAAATGTGGTTATCGGCGAGTACAGTAGGGGGCAGGGAGGGAAGATACAGAGATCTCATCTTAATGCTCTCTTATTGGGTGAGATGAGCAGACCTTTCGCACGGTGTGTGTCCAAGGTTTGAGAGAGACAAAGAGAGAGTGGGAGAGGGAGAAAAAAAAGACAGACACACACACATAGAAAGAGAGAGAGAGAGAGAGAGAGAGAGAGTGAGAGTGAGAGTGAGAGAGAGAGAGAGAGAGAGAGAGAGGAAATTACCTAGTGCCATGACCTCGCTCTAGTTCACAATCTAATGATGAATACTAGGCCAGTGCAGCATGGCAGATTATCCCAGTGGGGACCCATAATCCTTTGGCTTGATTTATGACATATTTATCCCCCTCTATCTGAGGGATGTCACCTCGATGGAGAGGGAAGAAGCCAGTGAGCAGAAATGACAGGGGGAGAATTATGTGGCCATAATTGTCAATCATCGCTGAATATGAGCTCCAACCCCTTCCGTTTTCATATTGGCGTGGCGATAAAGTTGTCGCCGAAACCATGAGGGCTTCTAATGCCACTCAGATAGGAATAATATTCACATCATTCTTTTCCTGTGTCGTGGGGAAAGAGGGCCCATCTACAGTATAAGCCCAGGGGCCTCCACAGGCCCAGGGCTGTGACATTAGTGCTGAGTATATATCTGCAAATTTTTCATATTTTTTTCCCCGAGAAGTGCGATTAGATTAGATTGGGAATCATTTGTATTGCCTGGCTAGGGGGTAATAAAAACATTAGTCAGTCTGCTGCCTTTAGCGCTGGCCCCGAAGGAACGGCTGTAAAACTGAACCATCAAGGGAGGCACAGGTCAGAGTGGGAGCACCGTGGTGATCTAACAAATATAAGGGTTCCCAGCCACCGCCACACGTCTGCTGTAAATCACACTTTGGCCCACATCAGTGAACTCGGTCCCGCTCACTTTTTAACAAGAACAGACATAAATCTAAGAGAACAAAATTTAAATGATTTTTTTTCCCCCATCAGTTCAGTTTAATTGTTTCTTATGAACTGCAAAACACTGAACCTGCGGTCTAAATGAGCACCTGCTCAGGTAGTATTGATTGTGTGAAGCGTCTCTGTGTGAAGAGAGCAGATCGCAGATATTCGGCCCGTCACCTGACTAAAGGCTGGAGTGAACGAGGAATCCCAGGCTGAAATTATCCCTATTACTCTGTGCACTCAGCTGGAAACCTCATTAAACTATGTATAATCCTTTTAATCACAGCCATCGTGAAAGCAGCTCAAAACTGATAGCTCTTATCAAAACAGCTTTGAACTTACACTCTTTTATTCCCAATTAACTATAAATAACAGAGAACTTTTTCACCATCACCATATATATATATATATATATATATATATATATATATATATATATATATATATATATATATATATATATATATACAGGGCCGGCGCCACGGGGGGGCGAATGGGGGCGTCGCCCCCTCAGGCGAGGTGTCCCGCCCCCTCAATGTAAAAAATAAGACCCATTTATTTTACAACAATCGCTACATGGTGCCCCCTCGGCCGCTCGACAATCGTTACAATATCGTTATATATATCATATCGTTATATATATCGTTATATATATATATATATATAATTATATTATATTTATATAATATAATTTATATATAACGTTATATAAATATATAACGTAATAAATATATAACGTTATATATATCGTTATATATATATATATATATATATATATATATATATATATATATATATATATATATATATATATATATAAACACACACACAGCCCCGTCGACAGGGGGGACAACCGGGTCTGTTGTCCCGGGCCCCAGGGCCAGGGGGGCCCATCAAAGAGCCCAGCAATTTATTTTTTATTTAAAGTCTATAATTTTAAATAATCTTGAAATCTTTCATTAATAAAAATTTTTGTACTCAAAATAAGCTCAATGGCTAAAATATATGTTTTTTACCTATCTGCATATTTTCCATTAAGTGCATACACCCCCGCCTCCCACTGAAAAATGGTTTGATCCAGCATCGACCGTAGCCGGCCGGTACCCGTCCAACAGCGGGAAATACAGTGGTGGATAGTTAAAGTAAATACAGAAATCTGGAGCGCAGAAAAGAAAGTCGAATTTTAATGTATTTTAATGCATTGTGTTCCAGGTTTGAAAAGTGCTGGAATTTAGGCTAAAGTACTACTTCGTTTCACAACAAATGTAATTCCAGGACAAAAAATGAGAGAACGTGAAGACGTTAAGATTGGGCGTTTTGAAAATAAACAACCATTAAATAATGTAAATAAAAAGCAAATTATTTCGAGTATATGTATAAATATTTAACTTAATTATGTTTAGCGTTCAGGGAAATATTGAAATGGACCTTTAAAGTGACGTACAAGTGCTTGAATTCCACCTTATAAAGGTGTATGAACCCTGCAAACGTGACTTTGTTCATTGCGCAGAAGCGCGGCGCGCGCGAAGTTACAAAATTCGAGAGGTGCACGACCTCGCGAAGAATCGAGACCCTCGCGCACGTTCGGTGCCACTGCGATTACTTCATTTTCGCCGCGCGGACCCTCGCGCCGCTCGCGACACGTCAAGTATAAACCAGTCAGCTGTCAGAAACAGCTGATGTGTGGCTGTATACTATATGACCTAACACAAGGATTGTCTGCTACTGAGAAAATTCAAATGATGTAAGCTGGGGGGGGGGGGGGGGGGGGGGTTACATGAAACTTTCTTGTCCCAGGCCCCAGCAATACTGTCAACGGGCCTGCACACACACACACACTCTCACTCACCAGCCTCTTTATGGCCTGGCAGTCTTTATGGCGGGGCAGTCATGGCCTGGCGGTTAGGGAACTGGTCTTGTGACCGGAGGGTCGTGGGTTCGATTCCCAGACCTGAGGCCATGACTGAGGTGCCCTTGAGCAAGGCACCTAACCCCAACTGCTCCCCGGGCGCCGGGCGCCGGGCTGCCCACCGCTCTGGGCACGTGTGATCCACAGCCCCCTAGTAATCACTAGTGTGTGTGTTTGTGTGTTCTGACTGCACAGATGGGTTAAAAGCGGAGGACAAATTTCAATTGGGGTGTAAAAATCACAATCGACAAAATATGGCTCATTTCATTTCATTTTTAGGTACACCTTGCTAGTACCGGGTTGGACCCCCTTTTGCGTTATCCTGCTGGGTAACCATCAGAAGATGGTACACTGTGGTCATAATGGGATGGACATGGTCAGCAACAATACTCAGGTAGGCTGTGGCATTGACATGATGCTCAATTGGTAGTAATAGGCCCAGTGTGCCAGGAAAATATCCCCCACACCATTGCAACACCATCACCTGAACCGTTGATTCATGGCAGGATGGATCCATGCTTTCATGTTGTTGATGCCAAATTCTGACCCCACCATCCGAATGTCACAGCAAAAATCAAGACTCATCAGACCAGTCAATGTTTTTCCAATCTTCTATTGTCCAGTTTTGGTGAGCCTTTGTGAACTGTAGCCTCAGTTTCCTGTTCTTAGCTGACAGGAGTGACACCCGGTGTGTCTTCTGCTGCTGTAGCCCATCCACCTCAAGGTTTGACGTGTTATGCGTTCAGAGATGCTCTTCTGCGTGCCTCGGTTGTAACGACTGGTTATTTGAGTAACTGTTGCCATTCAGCTTTAACCAGTCTGGCCTGGTCTCTTCTGACCTCTGGCATCAACAAGGCATTTGCTCCCACAGAACCGCCGCTCACTGGATATTTTCTGTTTTTCAGACCATTCTCTGTAAACCCTAGAGATGGTTGTGCGTGAAAATCCCAATAGATCAGCAGTTTCTGAAATACTCAGACCAGCCCGTCTGGCACCAACAACCACGCCATGTTCAAAGTCACTTAAATCACCTTTCTTCCCCATTCTGATTCTGATTCACTTATTCTGTTTGAACTGCAGCAGGTCGTCTTGGTCATGTCTACATACCTAAATACATTGAGTTAGCAGTAATGAACTGTACCAAATAAAGTGGCCGGTGAATGCATGTTCACTCAGATGTTTCAAAACAAACAAAAAAAAAGGTCAGCTGTAGCTTTCAACACTCAAATCTCAAATCAAGAAGCAATCAAGTTTGAAATTAGTACGTTTGTATTGTTTATTTGTGAATATATTTATTTAGTCTGTAAATTGTGTACTGTACAAGTCTCTCCCTCCCTCTCTCTCTCCCTCTCTCTCTCTCTCTCTCCTCTCTCTCTCTATATATATATATATGTGTGTGTGTGTGTGTTCTTACGACCAAAATAAATAACTATTTTGGCTCTGAGAGCATTGTGTAACTACCCACTTCTGCAGTGTTGTTTGACAGACTGTATGGATAATTAAAGCAATAGGCTTGCAGATGCAGAGGGCCACCGAGTTTGTAGTGTGACACATGGCGCTAACACACAAATCACCAGGCATCTGCCTGCTGCATCTAAGGCCCTTTCTTACTGCAGTGCTTTTCATTTTTTACACCTGACAGCCCAGCGATCAGAGCTCGTCAGTGGCAGCTGGTTGAGGCGGGAGAGGGAGGCAGGGACGGGCTTCAGAGAGGGCTGTGTGCACCTCGCAGTAATTGAGGGGAGATTACACGGTCTTTCAACCATGTAGTTGGTCATCACAACCCATTAACCATTTATATTAGACGCTGCTCCACAGTGTCAACAATCGTTTAGAGGACAGATGAGGTCCAATAGCAGAAAGGGCCGTTTTTGTAATTGCAAGATCACGGACTTGTTAGGATTTGTTAATAATTCCACAGAACTTGGTAAGAGAGTTAGGAGTGTAATGACAAGGCCCGAGAGGTAATACTGATAGATAAGATGTGTTACTTTCAAATATGTTAAATTCACCACCATAAAACGCCGGCCACATTTTATGCTGTGAACTATATGTAGTCATACTTGACTCTGTCTATAAGACTCAATTGAAATACTTATAGCCTCTAATCTAATACATTAAGAACATTACCTTTGAGTACAGTGGTTTTGCCAGCACTCTCACATAACTTAAACACATCAAATATGTGGTGCCATTCGTCTCGTGAAACACACGAAACAGGAATCAATGTAAATCAGTCAGCCCAAGTCATTATTAATACTATAAGAAAGTGCTAATTAAGTTACTCTGGTCTAATGGTTAAACCAAGAGCCTGAAGTACTCTAATCATGTTTCAGGTAAAGCAGAGTCAACCTCTCAGTGGCTTATTTTCCCAGTCAGAGCTAATCGATTGGAGGCGCTTGCTAAGGTCAAGATGGCCGCCCTCTTCATTCCCCCAACAACCTGACCCTGAGTCGGTACACTAATGAGCTCATATTACACAGAGATCAATAGCATTGGATTCTCATTGGCAGTGGATCAGACCTGATTCAATAACGCTGAGTGTCTCACCTCAGACTAGATGCAATAGCGATTATTGCAATGAAAGAGTAAAGACTGGTGTTTTGCAAACTCTCAATGGGTGTATTTTAAGAGGTCACACTTTTAAAGTGTTTACTGGTATTACATTTTGTCACATTAGCTATGGTTCTTTTGAAATCTGAAACCTATACATGTGAACTAACTCTACCCTAAAAATATTGGCATAGGACAGTTTGGCATGATTCGGTACTAAAGCTGAGACATTATGACCCATCCTTTTTTATAAGGAATAACAAACACAAATACACTTCCGTATTGATATTGCACCCTGTGCAGCAATAAGACTAAGCAGGATTACGAAGTCCACTTGGGCTGTTACCTTCATGGCCATCAAGAAGGAGAATGAGGAGCCATTTTAGCAGTCTGTCAAAAGCATTCCTTCACATTGCTTCAGCGGGGCCTGTTAACATCCTTTAATTAACTCACTAACTCTGCCATGATGACCATGTTTACAGAGCCTGTCTCACCAGCATGTAAACACATTCAACAGGGCTGCAGCGTGTTGATACTCCATACACCGTTCTAGGACTTTCATGCATATACATATTTAGTTTTTGCCCTCTGATCTTCTGGAAATAGATTTTTTGTCTTTGAAAGTTTTTGAAAGTATATATATATATATATATATATATATATATATATATATATATATATATATATATATATATATATATATATATATGAAGTAAGCCTCTGTGAAGATTGAACATTTTCAGCTGGGTGCCAACATCATCATTAGATCTCCTAGCGTTGGTAGCAGCACATATTAGAGATAAAAACTCTTTTCTCTTTTTCCCTTCTCTTCACAGCAACTCTCTACTTTGCTTCATACAAGTCAACTCAGGTTTATCCACAGACGAGAGTCAAAAGGACTGTTCCTGTCTCCATTGTGAAGTTCTTTCACAGTTTAAGGCTCTTTAATTGCTCTCTCCAATTCATCCACTTTAAACAGCTGTCTAAGTGTCCTTAGTTGGCAGAGAGCTCTGACTGCAGTTCAAATATATCACACTGAAGTTTTGAGTCTTTCATGAAAATATGGGACACACATAAAAGGTCACGTTTGTCATTGCAAAAAAAAGAAAGAATAGAAGAAAGGAGGAACAGCAGTAATTATAACATTAGAAAGAGGTTATATATTAATTTAATACAAATACTAAAAAGAGCTAAAAGGTTTTATAAATATAGGAACAAATTGTACCCATTTGTACTGTATAACATCAAAGCAGAATATCTAACAGAGCAAAAGCATGTTGTTATATTGAAAACAATATACAGGCACTAAACTGGCTTTCATTGACAGACAAATCCGAGGTTTAGCTACACCATGTGCTAACTAAACAGGGCTATTTATTTATCAGTTTATGAGAGGGCAGTGGACCTCTAATCTGCCCCGGAGTAAATCAGGGTTGGAATCTAGGGTGGTAAACCTAGTCACACTATCATTGACATTTCAATCAAAGAGGTATTAGCAGAAGTATTATGTCGGTACTACTTTAACTCTGAGCTCACTCTTTTGTATTGGTGTATGCTCTAATGGTACATTATGAGTTTGTTATGGCCATGGCAAATTGAACAGTCACGGTTATATCAGCTACACTGGCATGGGTATTTTTGATTTCCAAATTAAACACAAATATAATTGTGTGTGACAAAAGTTATTTAAGACTGTCATCTGTGAGTAACTTGCAAGCCTACACTGGACTCAGTGGTACAGAGGACGTAAGTATGAAACGTGACGCCCCATACAACCCCATGGCGTTCACATGTATGATGTTTTAGGGAATTTTCTGTATTGTACAAAACAAATTACAAAATTTACATTACAGTTAGTTGTGTGTGTGTGTGTGTGTGTGTGTGTATGTCTCATTACCTGCTGATGAGTTGGGCTTGGCCATGTGTGGGGATTATGGAAAGACACAGGAAGTGTCTTTGACCCAATATTTAAAAGTCGCTGGCCTTGGCCAAGCTGACATCACTGAGTCCCAACAGCATAGAGCATACTCACCCCACCGGGAGGACAGTCTGTTCACCAAGTCCTAATTACACTCCATCTGACACCAGTGTCCTCTGCCAGAACACACATACACATTGAGCACCTCTTAAATGAATACAATATTTGCATTACAAAATGTCAAATTTTGAAAAATTGTGGAGTCAATGGTTGGAATTTTCTTGACTTATGCTACATGTGACATTTATTAAACACACATAATAAAAATTAGAAAACGATACTAAGAAAAGTATAACAGAGTTGTGAAAAGTAAACTGTAAAGTACAGATGGCAAACAATCAGACTGCGTCAACAAAATATGTTTGTGTACTGGCCTGGTTTGCCTTTCACAGTCGGGGTAGTAGAGAGGAATACTGTTGGTCAAATACGCAAAATACCACATTTAAAAAACTATTATTTCAAATCACATTCTGGCAATATATGTACCATAACGTCAGGGATAACATATACAGTACATGGCTTTTGTTTGGATAAGATATCATGGGTTGTAGTGTGTGGATAAGACTAAAATTATGTGCATGTGCCTATGAAGGGTTACATGTACATGAGTGTTAATACCACTGCACACTGCTAGGGTACGTCCATACAAATCCCCTCTGATTGAGGCGTGTTAGTGAAGTGGGCCCAGGCCATGCCCTATTAAAGCCAGAGTAATTAAAGAATAACAGCACGCCACATTGTACCACAACAAATGGCATCATATGTTAACCAGTCACAGCAGACCATGTGAGCGCCATTTAAACATTTGGCACAGGCCAGACCAAGTGCAAATTAAGCCAGAAGACATTACTTTATGTATGTATGTATGTATGTAGGCTATGTATGTGTATATATATATATATATATATATATATATATATATATATATATATATATATATATATATATATATATATATATATATATATATATCGCCCCTAACAATTGTCAGTGCAAATCGTAGTTTAAAAATCAATTCAATGTCTCCTCCGTGTTACTGTAGCATCTTCTGCTTGGAGAGATTCCTTCATGGAGTCGTTAGTCTCGTCTGAGGGTTACTCTTCTGCACAAATGCCTAGCGATGATGTGAAGGCTAGTCATGATTCAGACACTGGTCTTAACCCCTCTATAGACGTCTGTGCAAACGACCATTTCTTTGCAGAATATTTTGTGAAACAATAGTCCATTATTTTGCATGTAGTAAATTAATAATGATACTGTTCATGAGCACGTCTGTGCAGGTCTGCAGTGAAATTGTGTTTCACTAGAGGAAATAACACCTTTCTCATATGTACCTATATTATTACAAGTTAAAGGCCTCGGACAGGAAGGTAAAGAAATATCAAATGTGAACGTCGCCACAGCTGGTGAACCCCTGATGTCCACTGGTCAGCGCAGACAGTCGCAGCTAATCAGAGGTGACACCACCCAGGAAATACACAAGCGTATAATACGCGTGCACATGCGCAATCACAGCCCTGATGTAGAAGGGGGAGAAAAGGGAGAAAACCTGGTGAGGCTAATTACTTCCGAGTGTCTGATCCCGCCTGGGATAGAAGTGGTCTCCAGCAAAGCCTGCACTCATCTCCAGACGACATGTTCTGGTGTAAAATTAACGATGTTCGAAGCCGCGTCCTGGCAGGAGCGAAAGTGCCGCTACAATTAGCCCTAGCGCTGGGATAACAGTGCGCCAAATGGTGCCGTCAGCCCACCGTTTAATTGTCTTGGCACCACTGCCACATATAATCACCTGTCATTACTAACAGAGACTGCATCTGTTTACGCGTCTGTCCAAGGTGCCAGAACGTGCCAGTCTTAAGGAGGAGACGGCTTTCGCCGAGACCCAGACAGAGCCCCGAACACGGAAGGTCATTCGCTAAATCAGGCATCACACATCGCTCAGTGGGAATAATACAGACAGCCTTCACTGAGAGAACACACGTTTCGGGTCCGGTTCTGCCTGACACTACCATCTGATCTACGACAGCGCGTCCTGTCTTTCCCGCCCTTGTTGCCGACGTCTAAGCCCGTGCAGGACTTAACGGCTGTTCTGCGGATCTGTTCACAAAGCAATAAGGATCCATAACCAACATTAACGTGTAATAGGACTATGTGCTTTTTATTTTTTCCCCCTGTCAACTTTCCTTTGTCAGCATGACAGACTCTAAATTTCCAGCCCCCACCTTCAACCCCTCAACACAGAGACAAAACGGCTACGTCAGCTGTGCTGCGCCTCTGTCCATGACGGAGCAGCCGGACGCGTCTACGGCTCCGGCCGCCGGAGTGTGCCCCCCCCCCTCATCGCTGCCGCTGCTAATTGACAGATTGAGGGATGGGAGAGGAAGTAACACACCTGACGAGCGAGGCCGCTCACACACCTGAGTGCCCGTTCGGGGCTCAGAAGAGGGGCTGGGCATGGGCGCTGATGTATGGCTGCGTATGGGTGGCACAGCTGTTGGCAGAGAGGGGCAGCGAAGGGGAGAACTCACACCTGCTGGTCCTGCACTGCTGATCAGAGGAAATAAGGTCTGTGGGGGTGTGTGTGTGTGTGTGTGTGTGCGCAATGTAACGTAATGTGCTGTAGCTGACATCAGTGAGAAATGTTGGGAGTTGGGAAGAGCAGGTTCCTCACACCAGTTCCCCACGTTTCCCCTTCATCACTGAACAGGCTGCAGGTATTTTTAGTCACAGATGCCCCCAAAAGTAACCACTGCTTCTTACCTACGCAGGGCTTTGGTCTCCCGAAACATTGTTCTGAAGTGTGATTTGCCCCAAACGGACTGCTAATATGCACATTCATAATGATTACACACCACACATGTGCGCACACACCTCTAATCAAAGGACGAGCTTGACCACAGAGCGTGCTTTAAGTAAATTAATAGAGGAGGACAGCCTGACGATTGCCTCTGTGGCTTTCTGCGCGACAAGCCTAGTTCCGGTGCCTGTGTTTGTGTGTGTGCGCGCGCGTGCTGTGACAGAGAGCAGTCCTGGGATGTGACAGGCCCCCCTGGCCCCGCCGCCCCCCCAGGTCTGACCCCACACCCAGCGTTACTCCTCACAATGCTGCGGCTGACAGGAGCAGCTGCGGCACATGGCTGAGATTGATGAAATTTTCATAACTGTTTCCCCTGAGTTCTCCTTCACCTTCAGGATAATTTATGACCCACTCGACAGCCTTGAAGAGACAATATGCTTGCCTTGAAATTAACTGTAACAGTCTTGTAGGTTGTAATTAACAGCGGTTCATGGAGCGAAAGAGGCAACCATAGCACCAACTGGATCTGCATGAATAATTGATGGTGTTTCCAGGGGAAATTAAGAGCTCCTAATGTTATTGTTTCCACACACATGTCCACCCTGGTTAAAGTCAAGACTGCTCGGTGAAAATGATAACGATCACTCTGTGTTCCCAGGCTAGTCCTCGTCTGCTTACGACAAACAGGCCCACGCTGCTGCCCTCTGATCCTGCACGACATTTGCAAGATTCTCTACAGAGAGAGAGAGAGAGAGAGAGAGAGAGAGAGAGAGAGAGAGAGAGAGAGAGAGAGGTTAACCAATTTCATGTATCACAATCTACCCTGATAGCAGCAAACTTTAAGCAGAAATAGACCAAGAACAGGCACACCAGCGTGAGGAGCAAGTGGTCATGGGAAAGGAACGTGGTGAAAGAATAAATGAAGGCAGGCTGAGGCAGGAGGTGGGTGTCCAGATGGGCCTCCCCTCTCGGGTCGTTTATCAAACCCAGCTCCAGCTAGCTCTACCATGCTATTGCTCTACTCTCCTGCACCCTGCATGGCCTAAAGCCCCTCATCGTTTAGTTCAAATGGCCATTATCATGTAATAGCCTCTCTTAAATAAGCCGACATCGGTCTGAAACGATTAGAACAAAACCCCTACGGCCTGCTCCCTTAACTCGCTAACTCACACTGACAATGCCCATCTTTAACCGGCCTATTCACACCGTACCACTGCCAGGCAGGTCAGGGTAGGGTCACTTCCTGGGTGGGTGTGAAGGTGTCAGCTAGGGTCAGATGTCAAAGGTTACATGCAGTGGTCCTCTTGGTTCAAGAGAGTGTAGTGAAAGGTGCTGTCATCAGACTAAACAATAGAAGCCCAGACAGAAGGTCTAACTTTGTACATGCTTTCAATCACCCTATCTAGAGCTCAATCGCTCCTCACCACAAACTATTTCAGATATATGCAACTTATATTATTATAATAAAATCTAATTATATTCAACCAGATACATAAATAATGGTACATACGTTGTATGCAGTTTTCCGTTAGAGGATACATAAAATCATTGATCTCTAACCTTCAGAGAAAGGTCACCTGGTAAAAAAAACACTCCAACACAATTCCTAATAACATGTTATTCATACCCTATGAGCTGCGGGACTAGTGAAGTGAGAACTTAGCAAGTAACCTGAACCTCCTCTGGCCTCAATCTGACTCACATGCAAAAAGGTTACAGGAGTTGTGAATACAAACACACACATCATTGCCTTGAAAGTATTGTCAGTGGTCCCTTTGTAGCCCGACTTGACCCCCAAACAAGTCTTAGGCATCTGTGTGGTGGCTGTAGTAAGAAGCTGTTGAGAGATGCTTTTTAACATCACACCACACTCAAAACCCATCCCGTTCACCTCCAGCCTAAGAATGCGTCCAGCCACACACCGCCTCATTTAGACTACATGTGCCTTATCTGAAGCTCATTGTGTTAGCCAAAGCTTTACTAACTGTGTTTATGGACAGTTGACAACTCTTGTCTTCCGACAGAGACAAGACGTCGCCAAACGGCACCAGGTAAGGGGTCAGTGAGCGGACATTTAAATGAACTCTTCAGAAGGTCAGAGAACATCTCTTACACGTTTTATATGTTTAGATATTTAATACATGGCTCCAGAATCAGATGTTGAACAATTGAAAGCAATTTGTAATGAACCTAGTAGCAGACACAGTGTTTTTAGCAAAGGTTTGGGCTACATTTTATTCCTAAGCCATAGCAACACGAGTCTGTCAGTGGAATGCAGCACACAAGCACAACAACAACAAAAAGGCTGAGAGTTCCTTTAAAACAACGTGAAAAACCTTTCGACTGCATATTTCACTAAACTGTGAACTAATAGTCAAATACAAAGTTAACATGGAAAAATCAGATAAGGGGGGAAAAAAAAACCAGCTTTCCCCACAAGTCACACACATCCAGGTCGCCTCTCACCCACCGGAGCTGAAAGTTCTTTGGGTTGCTTAAAAATACCCTCCCCTGTTGCACTGGACTCTTTCAAAAGAGTAACATCACTTACATCTGTGTCAAAGCGTGCCGGACAAACACAAAGCGCTATATGAGGTGTAAAACATTTGAAAACATGCGTCTGAATGCAGGGGGATAAGGAAACAAAGGCTGATCTCTATGGAAAAGCACCAACATATTGGGCAAATAAAAGCCACTTGTGTGTGCCTCCTGTTTGTAATGCCAGTGATGTCTGGGCTTCTATTGTGCCGCTCTGGCCTTCTATGTAAGCAAATGTTGCACTTTTGCTCCGCCATATGTCGCATGTTGAAGAAGTGAAGCAGAATGATCTGGTCTGTGTATCTCACTGGTTATATATAAAAAAAAGACAAATCTGTTTCAGCTCAGTTCAAACGGGTCCTGACCAAGTCCTGTGAAAAATAGTTTAACAACCACCTGTCTCAAAAATTACCATACCACTTGATTCCATCTAGGAAAGCTATTTAGACTAGCCGAACTTCCCAGGACCGGTTCTATGACTAGGAAGGAAAGAGACACTCGACTAACCCACTCACTCCCTATAAGTGTATTTATACCACCTCTAACATAGATTCACCAGTCTCTTAACTAATGCTTCTCTTCTGTAATGCAAACTAAACTAGTCAGAGAAAAAAAAAAATGTAATGAAACACCCCCCACCCCCCCACAAAAACAACAACAAAACAAAACCCAAACCACCAATAAAAGCACGTCGAGCTGAAAGGCGAGCCCTCCACCTGCTGGGCCTCCAGCTCAGCCCGGGTGAGAAGGCTTCAGAACGGGCCTGTCACCATCAGACTGTGCACTCGTATTGTGTTTGAATGTGTCACCAGAGAGGTCAGCGAGCAGACACACAGGTCAGAAGAGCTGAATATCACTCCCTCCTCCTGCTCCATTCAGCTGTCCACGCCAATGAGGCGAAGTTTGTGCGCGGACGTCTGCAGGAGCTCGCTCTCGAGGGCCGGAGTCGGGCTGCCACTGCCTGGTGAATACTGTACACACCGCACTCCTGCACCTCACCGTGTAGTGCAGAGCGTCTTGTGTTTCTTAAAATACGCAGCATTTCCTTAGGATCCTTTCGATTTCAATGCAGAGGGTATTCTGGGCTGTTCCTTGTACTTTGCATACTGTTTACTTCATGTTAAGATCACATCAGCTAACGCTAGCCCAGTGTGCTAGGCTAACAGGGTGAGGTAATGTTAAACTAACTGTTGTGAGACCCTCCACACGGTGCCTCCCCTCACAAAGAGCTGGTGAAAAGCATGTTGACCACTTCACTTCACAAAAGCCATAGCTCATCAATCGTCAGTAGGGGACGACATGCTTAAAACTCCCTGGAACTGCACAAATATGCAGCGGTCAGTGAAGTAGAGTTAACCAACCGTTAGGAACCTTATGTTATGAAGTATGTTACTAAATGAACTACTAATATCACATTTACCATCATATCAGTCTGGACAGTTTAAAACAACATTTCACTGCAGTCATGTTATTACATTAAATATAAAACTAAAATAACTGTTGTGCCAAAAACATACCTTGCTGCCTTTGATATCTGAATCTTTTATTCAAATAACAATCTACTCTTAATATTTATAAGAGTATTTGCCTACAGCACCAGTGTGGGAAGGAAATATACTTCTATAATAGTTTTATAAGGAAATCTCTGTATATGAAGAAATGCTGCCAAATGTTGAAATCTGCATCACCGTGGTAATATATGTGTTATGCTCGTAGCTAATAAGATTGTAATGACATTCATGAACTCACACACGTACAAGAACAGTTTGTAGAATTAATCAAACGTTTACATTTCCTATTCATTATTCAAGTACACAAGCACAATATGAAATATGCAAAGAAGCAAAATATAAAGTCACTTTAAAAGACAAGAACAAGTTTACCTTTATAATTCAGAACCTCGGGTTTGTGCATATCTTCCAACGAGCTCCTTCACATGACTGATCACTGTTTCTTTCTTCTGATCCTTTTAGGATTGAAACACCAATTTCTCTGTTTTATAGCACAAGCTCTTCTCAATCTCTTTATGGGTCTTTTAGTTTACAGTTTTAATAGTGGTCACATCTAAGGCTGTCACAAGCCTCTAGAATAGAGGTATTCAAAAACCCAGTCCAGCTCAGGTCCAGGTCTAGGTCTAGGTCCAGGTCAGGTACAGCCCAGGTCTAGGTCTAGGTCTAGGTCCAGGTCTAGGTCGAGGCACTACACCCTCCCTTTAGCGAAGAGTCACGTATAACAACAAAGTGCCAAATAAGGTGCATTAATTATTAAATCAACTATAAAGGTTTACAAAATCCAGAACCAGATTTGGATTTGAGGTCCAGATTTGAATTCCATTGCTCTAGAGCACGGATAGTCAAATCAAAACCCTTTCAGCATCACAGCATCTACAGGTATTTGCATCCAGTCACCCGACTTCTCTAATTAGGCCCCGTTCGTTGTTCAGGGGGAGAGCTTGTTTGTGAACTTGGTTTATGATTTGAAAGGGTTGGACCAAATACACTTTATTGAGTCCCAGCAGATCTTTTCTTCAATGGCATCACCCCATTATGTCTGGCCTATTATTGCAGTCTGTAACCAACAGCTGCTTTATGTGTTTAACCTAGCTGCAACAAGTTACACCATCCAAAAGGCAACTCAAAACCACCACAACAGAAGCACACAACCTTATTGCATAGGACAGCCCTAATGCTCAGCAATTAAACTGTCATATCGCAACACAAAAGATGGCACAGCACAGTCGGGGCTGAAACAAGAGATCAGTCATCCCGCCCCAGAGAGTCTTCAATCAATTATAAATAGTCTTATTACGGCTGACAACTCAAATTGTTTATCCGTGTCTCTCTACACACAGCAATTAGAGAGAATATCAGCAGATTAGCTTGTTTGTGTTTATGACATGCCAATCACAATCCTGTGGCTGTGTTTGACGTACTGTACGTCAACATCTCCGTGGGAGAGCTGTCAGAAGTGTCAGTTTGATGGGTGACGTTGGTGCTGGAGGCCCATGCAGGCCCTGTGTGCTAAAGCCCACTTCACGCACCACTTGAGCCTGGAGCATCAGGTAGAGCAAAACACTCACTCTCAATTAGGCCTGTACGCTGCTGGGCAGCAGGGCTGCTACTACATCCCCAAAGCCATGAAATGAGAGCTGCAGAAACTTCACCCAGTTTGCACAGTTTGGCCAGTTTGGCCGGTCTCCAGCCTGTTCAACTTGAGCTTTACACTCCCAGCAAGCTTGTTAAAAAGGTAAAAGTAAAATCTGTATATGTCACCAGGATAATCTGCAGTGAAATTGCTAATCACTGGATATTGACATTCTATTCTAATGAAGTACCATATAACCATCCTTTACCTTGGCCTCTATGAAAGCACACACATCTGAAGGGTCAAAAAATGCCGCTGTAGAGTGATTCAAAGAAAAAAAGGTTTCCTACGCCAGCAGGACTTTGTGGTGAGGGTTACTGGCAACTGAATGTTCATTTACAGGACTGCTGTAAATTCCTGTTCAACAGCTTTAAAAACAAGTAAAACAGACCCCTGACCAGGTTAGACTTGATAGAGTATGTAGCTGTTGTAACATTCTCTCAGTAGAGGTAAATGTCATAAAGTCAGTAAGGCAGTAGTCAGAGCAGGATGGGACCTCACAGCACTAAGGCAGACATAAATAATGGATATAGTGTCTTTCTGCCCTCAAGGGCAACTGGAAACAAAAGATTTAATCAATCATTCCGACAGATTGGAAAAGATGGCTTGGGTTGCCATAACCAGCCAAAACAATAAAAACAGTAAATAACATCACAATATAGTGGCTGTACCTAATCACTGCACAAGAGTATTTTACTGGCCAAAATTGTCAGTATTTACAATGACACTCCGCAACAACATATACAGTTCTTTTTACTAATACTCATTATTTTCGCAGACATATATAACGGCGTGCACAAAACAAAACTCACAGAATTCTCCAAGGCCGGTGGGAGCATTCAAGGGTGAACAGCTGTACATGAGTGTTACACTGACCCACAGTGCTGCTGACCAGTCCGGCTTGTTCTGTTCAGCTGCACAAACGTGTGCTGTTCTGTCCTCTGAAGTGTAGAAGGTCACGATCTGCTTTATAAAACCCTAGAAAAGTAATGATTTTTTTTTTTTTAATTGGCATGACGCTCCGTGGAGATAATCACTCCAGGTGGTGTGTGGTGAATGTAATCTCAGCTCACACAGCTATATAACGCTGAGACATTCAGTAAGGAACTGCTGAAAATACGTGTACGATGAAATGAAATAAAATGTAATTGGAAGAATAGCATCACTATAATAGATAAATACCTACAAGAGCAAGAATGAAAAAGGTACATGTCAGTAATTAAAGTGTGTGTGTGTGTGTGTTGGAGGGGCAAATCCTGCTGACATCTGAATTATGTAATATATAAAGCAGCACTTTCATTCATTAAAAGGTGTCAGTTCTTCCTATGCTACATAAAAGTGCGGGGGGGGGGGGGGCATGGGTTTATAGCAGTGCTACACCTCACATAACTGTGGCTGAAACGTCTCCACCAACACACAGCTGGGTAAGCTTGCACACTGCTGCTATGCAACTTCACATACATCCACTGTGTGCATACCAAAGTCAAAAAGAAACTTGTGGTATGCATGTCAAATCCATCAAATCACTAACAAATTCCAGAAGAGCCCATAGCACACCAGATGGGATCAGCATGATCACGAGAACAATGGAAAATCTGTCCATGAAAAAAAGAAACTCGTATATTGGAACAAGATTCAATATGTGTGTTTTCATGGGTGAATAGTTAATTAGATTAAATATGAATATTAATAAATTCAACCGAGTTATTAACATATTTCAGGAGTTATTTTAAGAGCCATTTGTACCAGATATGCTTTATAATCTCTTTTACACAGATTATAGTCTTTGCCTCAGATGGGGTGATAACATGTTTGCAATAATAGAGCTTTCATCATGGTGCTCAGTGTGTATTTACACACATAAAAAACCTGAACTGAAACAAATCTTTTGTGCACTCTCTTGTGTGTTTATTTAACCAAGCCACCATGCAAAATCTCATTCCTCCATGTTTCCCCTTTGTCAAAAGGAAATCAGGTTATACATAAAGAAATGTTAAATTAGCATGCTCAGCATTCTTGGTGACAAAATTAACTGTCTGGATAAATACAATCACTACAGTGTGCGTGTGTGTGTGAGAGAGAGAGAGAGAGAGAGAGAGAGAGAGAGAGAGAGAGAGAGAGAGAGAGAGAGAGAGAGAGAGAGAGAGAGAGAGAAAAAGAGCAAAAGAAAGATGACATGCTCAAGAGACATCGAGAGAAAAATTCCTCCATTTAAGCTGTGAGCCAGAAGTGCTCCATCACACAGCAGCAGACCCGGGTAGATTTACAGCGTCTTTGGCAGTTTGAAGACAGATCACAGTATTTACTTAGTAAACTCCTCATATGCGCTACCTGCCTGACACCCACCCCAGAAACAACCTGATCACATAAACCCGTCAGAGCAGACAAACACAACGACAAGCAGTGGGCTACAGCTGCAGCACCTAGGGCATCACCAACCGCACCATCACACCTGCTAGTGCTGGTGAAGAGAGTGCCCCCACACTCCAGGAAAACACAGTCAGAGAGACATGGGGCACGGGAGGAAGGAAAGAACACTTGGACCTAGACTTAGCACTTAGACCTAGACTTAGCACTTAGACCTAGACTTAGCACTTAGACTTAGTGAAGCAAGAGCATACACACATGCACATGCCCAGAACAAAGTAACTTTAGAACGGCACCTCAATGCAAATTTGGTTGGTCTCAGATTTGTGTATAGATGGTAAAACACGCATAGGATGGATTCATTTTGTATATCCCATTTTTTGATATTGTTCGCTTGCAAAAGACCCAGACTGTAGTGTAAATGTAGCACGCACATCCAGTGAAAGTGTAATCTACGATCAGTCTGATGACTCGATCCAAGCAACAATGTGAGTTCACTTGCCTTACTCGTGATGTCACAGCTTGTGTACAGTGCAGTGTAATGTATGCTGGCCTATGGTCGGAGCGCAATACCACTTTGAATCTCTGCAAAAGGAATACAACAACTGTAAGTAAAATTAACAATCAGTGTGTGGGTTTAAGATGTGTATTCATGGGAACAGTAGCACTCTGGACACTGAAACAGCTCCAGGAATTTTCCATGTAGTACTTTGACTTTCTGCAAGGTCATTGGAGCATTAAAAAATCTACTCAAGGTTACTGCTACTTTCAATTAATCACTAACAATGTAGAACGACCTGTCTTACCAATGACATCTAATGTCTAATCCAAAGGGCAACAGACTTCTAAATTTATTCAGCTTTTTCTCCCAAGGTGTGAAAAGGAATACTCATTCACCCATGTTAACATCCTGGGCACTACAAAACCTAACCACTGGTCATTCATTCACAAGGGGGTACACGCAACAACAAAAAAGGGTTCAAGACAAAAAAATATATATGAATGGGAGTCGTGAGAGGGCAACAGAAATCTCCTGCTGTCTCCAGTGACTGAGATACAATGGCTTTTGTTTTCTTTCATAGTGGTTATGGTGGCATTGGTGATCCATCTCACACTCCTGAAAGATGCACGCTTACACCGGACAGTAATAATAATAATACACATAACTCCATTTACTTACAATAACTGCAGATTTCGTTTGCATGCCTTACACGCTGACCCTAAATGAGACTCATCACATTCTGATTGAAAGACGAACGAAGTGATGGAAAAAGCTGATTTTAAAATCGCTCTCATCACAGGTTCTTCCGGTTGAATTGTTCAGATCACTTCCGAGCCCTCTCATCTCACATGCTGGATCTGAACTGAATGCTTCACTTTGTGAACTAAAGGCTGAACTTTCCCTAGCAGTGAAGCTGCACACCTTTTAAATATTTACCACTGCAAATATACATGCAAAAATGCAACACATTCTCATTCATATCACACTCTAAAAACCTCCTCACATACCAGCCACTGAAAGAGTAAATCTCAGGTTAACCAACCCAGGTGGGTTTGAGAATGATTGCCAGTAGCTGTGGTGGAAACGATGGGCAGGTAATTTCAATCTGGATGGGGCAAAGTTCATCTCTCACTGCAGAGCCATGTCAGTAGCACAGATGATTAATATGAAGATTGATGTGCCTGCCTCCCTATCTGGTCTGTATCTAGACTACAGTGGGGAAATTTATTCGGATGTAGCAATGGGGATACAGTTTAAAGTGTACAGAACACTGGGCCTTGGTCATTTGCTAATGCATCATGAAAAATCTTTTTCTCAGATAGCTAGACATACAGACACTCACACACACCTCCAATTTAAAGGAGATACATGATTGATGGCACAGCAAAGACATGAAAAAGATTTTGACCCTACTCAATAATTAACAAATAAAAACTGCATACCTGATAGTCAGTTCAAAAATGAAACTTGCCTAAGTGTTTTTTCCTGTGTAGCATGATGCTTGCTATTGATCCCATAAACTCTGTGGAAATAATAGCCTCTCAGGTGTGAATTAAACAATACCGAGTGTTAAAGAGCTGGTCTTCAACAGAACATTCTGAAAGCGTCTGCTGTATGGAGAATGTGAGTAAAGATTCAGAGTGAGAAAAGCATTGATTAAGAGCCTGTGTTTCACAGTTTTTTAGCTCAGCAGTCATTGACTTAGTGGTCTGACATTATGGAGTGTAAGTGCAGTCAGGAAGATGCTAATGCTTTTAAGAGCCTCTCAATAAGTGAATTTTTATGTCTGTTAGAATCAATATCCTTAAACAGTGTGCTCTGAGAAGACCTGTCCTGGTTTGTCATGGCCAGAGTGAAGGTCATATAAAAACATTCAAAGGTACACTGAATGTGAGCATGTGAAAGCACACACACACACACACACCTCTTCCACAATATTATTCAAAGGACCACATAAGTCAATATTTTAACCAGTGCCTGTACAGTAGCTTAAAAGCTGTGAAACTTTAACTGTGAAACAGACCACAACAGGCCTGATTTGAACATGTAATTTTGGAAGTGACATGTCACGCATACATTAAAGTGTTGTTAATACAGAGCCAGGCAAAACACAAGGTCAGAAGTCTCTGACCCTAGAGCAACTTACTTAACCTAAGGAATGTCAAAGCTGTCACGCAAAGAGACAGTTTGAAAATAAAGGCTAGGCTAAACCCCCAGTAGTGATCTATTTAGCTAATTATTATGGTGAATCAGGGCAGGTAACAGAGTTGACACAGAGGGGAAGAGAGCTAACCGGGCAAGAGGTTAAGAGATTACACAGTGCCCTATGACGGAAAAATCTCCTGCTGCAACACCCCAGGTTCAGCGGCTCGTGGAGAGAGTGAGACGCAGGATTAGAAGAAGAGTGATGTCCAAACACCACCTAGTGGCTGCACGAGTGCCCTCTCAACTGAACCACGCACTGATGAACTCAGTCAGGACACACTGTGGCGTTCTCACTAAGAATTACATCCATATTTTTTTTATCTAGTCTTTCTTTAGTTCCAATTTTCTTCAATTCACAGTAAGCACCCATGTCATCCATCATTCTTCAGTTACACCAGCTGGTTGTAGTTAGTCTAGGACTAGATTGACAGGTGGTGTTTCACCCCTGTACCCTGTCTCTTCCTTGTTCCTCTACTCCCTCAGCAAAGCTCATCAGAATATATAAAGCAAGAGTGAGAATCTGCCTATATTCTAACACGCCGATGAGAGAGGTCACATCTTCATGCCCCCCAGACGGCGTGTTTGACAGGCGAGCGGCGTGGCAGACAGACGCTCACTCAGAGTAACGAACGCTGCAGGCAGGGACCCACACTCAAGACAGGCCCGGCTCAAAACCGCAGAAGGCAGCCCAAAATGCCACGCGCACACGAAACACAGGCCCGGGGTCAGAGGTGAGGGGTTAGGGAGAGGCACACACCATGCATCAGTGGTTGCAGAGCGCCCGTCGAGAGCAGGAGCACGCAAAACACTTCCACACTCTCCAGTTAGGCCCGTGTGTCAGAGCTGGAGATGAGACCATTACCAATTCATGAAAGGCTAAAGAAATGTCCTGACATGAGACGGTGCCGTTCACCCCGCCCTCCTGAGCACGGGGCCTACCTGTGTTGATCAACCTTCTCAGGCATGAGGTGAAGTTTGAAGGTGAGTTTCTGCCCCTTCGCAGGTAGAAAGAACAACATGCAAAACGTCAAATCTGAGGATACAGATTAAATCAATCTGAACGGTGTGGTTCAGTGGGTTTGGGGCACATTCGTCTACACACAACGCACCCTTATTGATGCCTTGGTAAAAAAAAAATAATAATAATATTTATGTAAGTGGCCCTAGTTCAGGTTCACTTGGGGATCTGCCTATGCTAAGTGCCCTTGGTGCACTTGGGGGTTGTTCGTGTCATGAAAATGACGTTTCCCTCTTGTAGCCAACGTTCCTAATTGAGGACGAGTCGTGTACCGTCTCCCCGAATGGAGAGAACGCTCAGCACAATATGACAGATGAGTCAAAAGAGGAGCGGGGGGGGGGGGGGTCGGGGGAGCCGGGGGGGCCACCCACCCGCCTGTCACAGCTGTCAAAGGGCTATGCTCCAATCATCTGCACATGACAACATGACCCGCCCCTTGCCTTAACTCTGAATGCCTAATGAGAGCACTCGGGACACCTCTGCTCGTCCTGCACCCGTCTTTCTTCTCAGGTGGCGGGGTCATCTGCATGAGTGCAGGCTGGACAAGCGTCTGGGTAGCAGGACCGGGTGGCGCCGATCAATACCATCGATCAGATTCCGAGCACAGCTAATGATGAGGTCAGTCTGAACACAGGAAGAACCCACCGGCCATGTCGAAGCCCATTCAGCGAGACTAGATCGGTCAGTGTGACAGGCAGAGGGCCACGTCAGATAAACGCTCTGATCATAACTACTGCATGGCAGCACTAATGAGGGATATAAAATACGTCTCAACAAAAAAAATGCAACACAGGTAGTCTTTAATCGAAACGCAATATTCAATTGTAATAAATACCAAATACATTTCTAACCACTAACATTTCTAGCAATGTCATAGAACACTTTTTAAATAAATATGACAAAAATAGGTTAAGGTTTTTCTGTATTAAAAAATACACTATTATCTTGAACTAAAACAGCAGGTCGTAAAAGCCTTAGTGAAGGCTGAAGATGTCATTCAGCGGCCAGCGCAGGAGGATACACCCCATAACCACCGCCCAGCGAGAGCGTGAACGCCGTGAGTCAACGTGCGTGAAAATGGGCATTACCATTTTAAAGAGACGGATTAAATCCCATTAAATTCAGTTAGATTCCACCCCACATGTTCGGTATAAAAGCAACCGCGTGGCACACAGCGGCTAATGAGGCTTAACAGGCCTTTCATTAAGCAGTTATTAAAGCGCTAAACATCACCACCACGTCAAACTGAGCGCTGGAGGCTTAGACCCGGGGAGGCAGCCACAGAGAAACGTTCCCATTTTAAAGAGCGTCACACCGGGTGCCGCACGGCCAGCAGACACAGCCGTGCCCTGCTGTTCATTTGAACGGCCATTTGCCACACGTTTTTAATAACTTGCTCTTCGGATTTAGAGGAATATGAAAACACACGTTGTGGTCTCCATGTCTGCCTGGGCGAAAAGGCACACTTGTATTTGTTTGATCCCATACTGGACTCAAATGAAACTCTACCTAAACACAACAAATAGCTTTCAACTTATGAATCATGCATGTTTGTTTTTAACGGAGGGAGAACCTACATTGGGTATTCTCGTATCTCCACCCAGTTTGATGCATGGAGGCTGATTTAACTTGAAAGAATTTGAAAATCAATGTTTCTGTTTTCCATTCAACAGTTGCTGGTTGCTTATTGCTTCTACACCCTGACCTGGTGGTGTAAACAAAGCCTGCGGTCTGCAGCTGCTGCAGGCTGTACACACTGCACACACACCCTTGTGCTCCAGGCTGTACACGCTGCACACACACCCTTGTGCTCCAGGCTGTACACGCTGTACACACACCCCTGTGCTCCAGGTGCTGCTCAGGTGTGAGCAGAGATGGAGTGGTCGTGGTCTGGATCCTCCATAATGGATCTCAGGGCCTCCAGGGCCTCCAGGGTCACCTTTAGGCTGCCCACCACTTCACTGCTGTCCTGCACATCCACAACTACAGGGAGGTGGAGAGAGAGAAAGGACTCATATCAGAGGAGGTTAGAGCGATTCACCATGAATCATATGATATAATCATACATCTCAGCAGGGCAAACACACAGACACAACACAGTCAAGGTCAAATAAAAAGTCCCACTCACTATCCAGGCTGACGTCGGTCAGGTCTTTCTGCTTCTTCAGAATGTCAGGGATGTGAAGATAGGCCACGCCCACATCCTCACACTCCCTGTCCTGCTCTTCCTCCGGTGGGTCACTGACCACCGTAAATCTGATACTGAAAGAGTGAAGCAGAGACTCCGACACACAGCAGAGGCACAATCCACCATAACACATTCAGGACGGGAAATTAATGCATCTTGTACAATGTATTTCTTTTAAATTAGTAGACACCACTTATCCCACTGTGGATGGAGACTGTCCGTCCAAAACAAAACCAATTAAAACAACATTACTAAGGTTAACAAAGCAAATGAAAAGGAGAATTAAAGAAGAAATGAATACTTTTCCAGATTTTTCCTCCTGCCCTCCAGCACTGCTCTAAGGGTGTGGCGTCTGGCCCGGTTATTCTCCACATCGACATGGATCACTATCAGCAAAGAAAAAAGCAAGTAGTATTAAAGTGAGCTAACCACGAAACATCCAATAATGAGCCACTGAGCAGTACTGGCAGTCTGTCAGGAGTTAGCAGGATTCTCATTAAAGCAGTAGTAAGTCAACTTATAAACCTTTCGCCAGTCATAGAACTTTTCAGCAGTTCAAATGAGTGGATGGAAATTCCCTTACATATAAACCTGTGTCTTCTCCAGCAAAGCCCTTATGATCTGGAGGTGTGAACAGCCCTGAAGCTGTCAGAAACCGCCCGACATTTTATGGGATTTCTTTTGATTTGGTTTGTTTTTTGTTAAATAAATGCTGCATGTAGGTGTCTGTGACTGCCTGCGCGTGCGTGCGTGTGTGTGTGTGTACCATTGCTGTAGTTGTAGTAGATGCTGTGTCCAGGTGCAGGTTTGGGTAGTGACAGTGGAGTCTCCACTGAAGGTAAGTCCAGGAAACAATACTCCACAAACAGCCTGACCACACTGGAGTCCAGCGAGACACTGGAGCCCGGCCTCAAACTCAGACCGACGATCTCCACGCGTATTCGCTCCGATGGCTAGTAGAACAAAAATACACAGGAATATATCTTTGCAAATGAGCTTTAAAACTATTTTTTTGTAAATAGTCTACACAGATATTTTTATATGCCCATTTGAATTGCACCTAGTTGCATATTGCGCTGGAAATAATAGACAATATATTTTATGGAAACTTTTTTATTTCCATTTTAGAAGAACCCATACTCCATTAAAAAATGTAATAAAAAATTCCTCACAAAATCCAGCACCATTATCTTCTGTTTAACATCAACAACATGAAAGATCTCCTAGATCTGAGCGATAAGACACACCCTTATACTTTATACACAATCAACTTTCAGAGTAGAACTATTAAGAACGATGAGCACAAGTCAGGCAATAACTCCATCACAAAGATGACAGCGTGTCTGTTGGGAACGTCTGGCCTGTAATGATGGAGACACCTGAAGCTGTTTGTCTCTGTCTCATGTCAGTCTGTCAGACATCTAGTCCAAATTTCAGCTTTAAGTGTCTTCACCATGAAACTGTCACTTTGGTCTAGAAGCTGTCTGTCTGTCTGTCTGTCTGTCCATCTCTCTTGCCTCACTAAAAGATTTTCTTTTAACTTCTCTCTCCATCACATATCATGTTATTTCTTGTCCAGGGTTCCAACTACATGGAGTGCCATGCTTTGTAAAACTGTATGTCAACTGTTTGATGGAATATCAGCTATGCCAGGATCAGAATCACTTACATAAACAGAGCTGTTCTAATACTAACATCTCACTCATCGGTGTATGCCCTCATATCCTTGACCATGAGGACAGGTGAATTTACTATAATAATCAAATTGTTCACAATTTTGTAGGAATACTAGTATAAAAAGGTGGACTGAGGCAGGTATAACTGTAGGAGGCAATGATCGCAATAATAATAGTACTAGTATTAGTAGTAACATTGGTAGTCGTAGTAGTAATAGTTGCAGTAGACCGAGCAGTAGTAAAGTAATGATTCGTTAATGACAACTTGCTGTTGGGACTTCACATCTGTGGGTTCGGTCCTCACAACCAGGGTGTTCATCTATGTATTCTATGCTCTGTTGGGACTTCACATCTGTGGGTTCGGTCCTCACAACCAGGGTGTTCATCTATGTATTCTATGCTCTGTTGGGACTTCACATCTGTGGGTTCGGTCCTCACAACCAGGGTGTTCATCTATGTATTCTATGCTCTGTTGGGACTTCACATCTGTGGGTGCGGTCCTCACAACCAGGGTGTTCATCTATGTATTCTATGCTCTGCCAACCCTGCAAAGTCTTATAAAATAACATTTCCCAGTGAGCAAGTCAGCAGCTCCAGTGCAAATACAACATAGCAAACAATACACAATGGCTTATTAGTTCGAGCCTGTTAATTGGATTTGTTGACTCAAGGGAAAACATTATTGACAAGCTGCAAATTTACTTTCTGTAACTGATGTAACACATATGAAACTTATTCCTCAGCTGAAGTCTCATTATGTGTGCGAAACTCCCCATTTTCAAGCTATGGTGTTTACTTAAACCCCCCTAAGATACTGATAAAAACAGCCCGGGATGTGGGGGAAATAACCTCGAAGAATTCCTCTCACTGTTTTCACAGACAGATACTCTCACATTCACTCTCTGTTAGACTCACACAGGAGTGTACTCACTTGTTTCCTGTTCTGGGTGCTCTGAGCAGGCACAATGCAGTCATCGCTGTCTGAGAGGATCGATTCACTTAGATCTGAGCCCTGCTGTATGTCTAGACAAAGAAAGAACCAGCGATGGTGGAGGGAGGGGGGGAGAGGCAGAGCGAGGGAGAGAAAGCAAGAGAGCATGTTAACAAAGCACAACAATTATGTCGGTAGGAAAGTTACAATAGAGAAGTGAGCACGAGAGGAAGCGGAATTATTTAAAGCTGTCAACCATCTAAAAGCAGATACGTCGTCTTTCTGTCCATCTCTGTCTCTTCCCCTCGCCTCCCGTAGTCCAGCATAACACAAGAGTGACATGCTGGACATGATAACTTTAAAAGACAGCCTCTTGGCCAAGGTCAACAGTCATTAACATTTATGTTGTTGGCTACCAAGAGACAACATATCAGGGTATTGGCAGCAGCACCTGCAATATTTATGACTTTTTTTCCCTCGCATTGCTGTAGGGAGGCCTGCAAAACAATAGTGCAGGTGCTGATTCACATGAAAGTGAACACAAAGCCCGAACAGACGGATTGCTTTCCCCACAATGCATACGGGATCCAATATACAGCACCTGTAATATAATATGGCCCCTAAAAATACACAATGTATTGACAGCAATAAGCAACAAAATAACACAAGGGAGATATTTCCAATGCAGTATATATGGAATTGGCATCCCAATATTACAATCAGTTAGTCAACCAAAATAAACCAACCAATGAGAAAAAGACTACATAATAACAAAAAACTCTGAGAACTGCCTCATGCTGAAAAATGCGAATGCTGTAAAATTATGCGATACGGCTAAAGACTGTCCTACATTACATTGTCTAAAATAACGGCGCTTTTATTTGTCGACATCAAAATATCCACAGAACGCTTGATTTGAATGTCAGAGATTAGTCAAGATGTTCACAACACAAAGCACAAAAGGAAGAGACACAAAGAAATCTAAGATTTGTTAAAGGTTTAAACATATGATTAAGAAACGCTAAAGAGATCATGAATGACAGCAGTAAGAAAAATGCACCTTCCTCTGGCTCCTGGATTTCCTCAGAGATCTCTGAATCTTCCGATACAGACTGAGAGCTTACTGCAATCACCTGGCCCTCTGAGAAATGTGACTCTTCCTCCTCCTCGTCTTCCTCTCTGCCTGTAGGGGCCTGCCCCACCTCGACTACTCGGACATTTTGTTCCGTCTGTATTTAAAGCAATGTTAACTTTGTGAAACAAACATAATAATTCTTATATTTCAAGAGATAATAATACGTTTATGACTACAGATCAAAATGGTTTTAAACCAATTCTTAGTTTTTGCTTAATCTACAAACCTTTGATTAACATGCTACAGCTTTAATAATAGCTACATATTCAATAATAATACATATTCATGGAATGCTTTCACAAAGCTTTGTTGGTATGGCACTATGCATTTGCAAACCTTTGGAGTTGAGACAGCAGAGGGCTTTATTTCCTGATGACCACTGGAGGGAGTAGTTTCACTAATCTTGTCATTTCAAATAATACACAAAAATAAATAAATTACAGGATAAACATTTATTTATAACAAATAAACAATGAATAAATAACTGAAAATAAACCAATTAATATATATTGGTTTATTATTATTATAAATATATTATATATATATTTATGTTTCCCCTTTCTTACTTGATTTTCAGACTCTGTGACCTCCAAGAATGAAACTTTCTTAGTAGGGGCTTTAGTCAAGCTACGCAGTCTTGGCTTTGGTAGTGGGGTCTAAAGAGACCAAGATACCATGTTAAAAGTGAATCACTGAAAATAGTTGACTGAAGATACTAGAATATTTTTAATTTAAGTTCAAGGATACAACCATTAAAACGTCCAGTGTAAAATTGCAAAAATCCAGCCCCATCTCCTGAAGAAATATCTGGGACTGTCCTTGAACCAATCGAAACCTTGCATTTGAGTTAAATAAATAAATAAAAGTTTTTGCGTACACAAGCCTGTGTCTCACCTCAGAAGTAGCGGAAGAGGGCAGAGGAAAAACTTCTCTCTCCTCCCCTCCATTCACACTTCCAGCTTCCGCAACTGCTAATTTTACAGGAGACTCTTTCACAATGAACTTGGCCTGCTCTGCCGTCATGGCCGATCCTGAAGGAGGCAGGTACGTGAACTTCCATTTGAGAGTCACGTCAACGTAGCCACTGGGAAGACCAGCGGGACACAGCAGCTCAAACGTACCTGTACCACACACATCAGCAATGAAAGGTACAACCAATAATAAACACAACTCATAAAAAACATTTAAAATGCAGTAAAATAGTAGCACACAGCCAGTGCCAAAAAATAATGTAAAATAAGTGATTACTGAAGCTTATCAGTAAAAAGCTTCTCACCAGTAATTGCTTTATCATGCGCCAAGGATATAAGTGGCACTTTGGCTTTCCCCAGATACAGCTGATTCTCTAAATCCTGATCATCAAACACATACAGGATCAAACCCTCAGACCTCAAATATACATCAAGGTCAGAGTTCATTGCCATGGGGAAGGTTGCACGATCCTCAAACTGGGGTTGGTTGGTAGAAGGGATGATGGGCGTGTCATGATCAGGGAAGTGGAAGAGTTTGTAGATGACGTATGGGCTGGGCTGGGCATGAGGGGCCCTGGGTTTAAGATTAGAGCAGCGATGTACTGTGATGTGGAGTTCGTTCAGGTTCCCATCTTTGAATGAGGAGCTGGGCAGAGGTGCAGACGCAGCCTGCAGGGGGGCACGCACACACACACGCACGCACGCACGCACGCACACACACACACACACACACACACACACACACAAACACACACACACACACACACACACACACACGAGGGAAGAGTGACTAAGGAACCAATGTGTGGAAATGATCAGTTCTTGCAAAAAGGGCACCTCCACCTCTTGTTCACTTTTAGATGCTTTGTAAGACTTACCAGGTGTGTTTTTTTTTATAAATTATATAATTATATTTATTATCGTAACAATGAAGTGTAAGGGCCACTGGGTATCTTGGATAGCTTTAAATAATCAATAGCATTATATATATATAATATAAACTATATTAGTTATAGTTTAGTAACTTTGAGAAAACAAAAACGACAATCACATTTTCATATAGAATTTCATTTAGACTGTTCACAGGTAGGTAAGGTAGGTAAACTATGTATGAACTATTTCATTTAGACTGTTCACAGGTAGGTAAGGTAGGTAAACTATGTATGAACTATGTATGAAACATCCTTCCACCAGCAGCACAGCTAACCCTGAGATGAAAGTGAGGTTGCTGCCTCTTCATAATTAGATGTGTGAGTGTTAACAACACCTGGCTCGGGTCTCTGAGGCTGGAACTCAGGTAGCCCTGAGCTTTGGCTCTCTCCTTAAACAGGAGAATGGCCTGTTCCATAGGAACCCTCAGTCTGAGCCAGTAATCCAGAGTAGCAAGCACGTGGATTTCACCACTAACCCCTACCAACAAAGAGAAAGACACCAACTCAGTCAGCAATTCTGGAGGTAAATACATCTGTAGATTAAAAGGCAAGAAATTGAGTAGAAGAGAATATATGTTGAATATATTAAGAGTATTAATTTAGATCAACACTGCACTTTAAAAATACATTTAAAAAATGCTCTTTGAAAGCTACCGACTATGAACTTCTTAGCAGGACATGACAATTTTTGACTCAGCAGAACTATATCCTTACCCAAAATGCCTTCTTTGAACTCACCTACCAATTGAAGTGTACCAAATACTTTTCCATCTCTTTCCAACACTTGACTGAGGTGCAGCTGGCCTGCGGCTACTGTTCGGAAGGCCAGGCCCTCAGCCAGATGCAGTTCCACGGTGATGGAGTTACTGTGGAGGTAGTGCAAGAAGAAGTCGTCCACCTTCACCAGGTACTGTGAGATGAAGTCGAAGGCTGGTTGGGGCCCCCGCACTACGGCTGTGGACTGCAGCTCAAAGTCATAAAATGCATAAGTGCAGAAAGTGGCCGGGTCTTTGTCACCAAGACTGTCCAGAGCCTCAGGACCGAACCGGGCTGTGCCCAGGTGGATCTCCAAAAGGTTCTCTCCTCGAGCGAGATGAACCGTTTCATCAAACTCGTCAGTCATATTATCATCTGTGAGGTCGGCTCTGAAGACGTGGGTCTTGGTTCCGTACGCAATGTCTTTCAGTTGGGCTATGTGAAAAGGATGAGAAAGTTTGAAGAAAGTTGAGTGAGCTTCAAATAAAGCTCAAATAAAGCTAAGAGTTCAAATGTTTTGAATGTAGTTAAACCTTCAAGTTTCTTGATCTTGGCAGCCCTCGTGTCCAGAAGCTGACCCAGTTTCTCTTGCTTAAGTTCATTTTCTAGTTTCAGATCTTCCATTTTGCGTGTAACGGCCACAACTTCTGCCTAAATAACATTTTTAACACATACAAGAGACGAAAAAGGAAAAGGATTTGGCTCAAAAGTTGATAAGGTTACGAAACTACAGCACATTGATCTGCTGATGGTTCTGCACCTGGTAGTCTTTATTGATCTTGTGTTGGATGATGAGCATATTTCTAGTCTTCTCCAGCTCTTGGACGGTTTCTGCATGAATGGCCTGAAGTTCTTTCATCGAGCGCTCTACATCCACGTGAACCTCTGCCTCCACCTTCTCCAGGAAACCCAAATCACCCGTGTGCTGGGTCTTACGCACCTGATGTTAATGAGAGGATCCGTTCAAGAAGATTAGGGGCAAACCAGCCACAATACATGAAATGTGAATTCCCCATGAAAAATGTCCATGAAAGGTTTATGAAAAATGTAAGAAAGTTCTTCTTCACTGGACACAATCTTTATGATAACTTATAAATGGGCTGGAAAGGTAACCTAGCTTACTTGGTTGCTGTTAGATCTCCATCTTCAAAAGTGTTTAACATTATTTAAAACTGGTTTATAAACGAATTTAAATAAATCATTAAGTTGTGCTTGTTTCACTCATTTTCATGAGCCTGCCATTCACATCAGACACACATTACCTTTCGGTTATTCATTTTGAAGAAATATATTAAGTATCAGCCAACCATGTGATCTCATTCAAAATGACCAAGTGCTGAACTCAATCTTCTACTTTTTGCCAGATATCCCATTTGTGGATTGACAGTTTTAACTAGCTGTCAAACCACTGCCAATTTTGTGCAGCTTTATGGGATATTTGGCTAAAATCCTTTCAATGTTATAGAACATTTACCTTTATGAGCATCAACGCTTCACTCAGTTCAGCAGCATCTATTTCGCTTTCCTATAATATAAACAAAACAGAGGTAAGACTACAGTATGATCATCACCACATACTTCATAGACTTATAAACTTACCTTGGTGAAGATCTTCATGCGGTCTTTGATTTCATCCAACTGTTGCTTTTGTTCCAGATAACGAAGCTGAAGTTCTTTATTCTCTTGCATCAAATTTTTGTTTAAATCTTAAACAGAAAACGTGCAAACATTAAAATAGCCGTACAGATGAAACGTGTAGCACTGTATTTACTATACTATTGCATGGGTATTCCAGAAACAGAGCCATGAGCTTGGTCTACCTCTCTCTGTGTTAATTTTGTCCAGGATCTGGTTTTTATCAGTGAGGTCAGACTTCAGCGCCATCTCCAACTGGGCAATTTGCAGTTTGAGCTGTTGCTCTCTTGTCTTCCACTTCTGTTCCTGACTAACATCAAATGCACTAAGGCAACGACAAAAAAAAAAAAAACATTTTTTCACTCCAGGTGCCTTGATGTTTTTGTCCAGTTCTCATTTTATTTCTTATTTCTGTTTACTCACCTGTTCACTAACTTATCACAGTTTTCTTTGAGCAAGTCTCTCTCCTTCTCCAAGTCCTGAATTCGCTCAAGCAACTAAAAAAAAGAAGAAAATCAGCAAGTTAACATGGTGTTAACCTTTAACCTCTGCCTGGCTGCAGTGAGACGCGGCTGCTCTATTGCTGTACCTCAGCGTTCCTGTTTCGCTCCAATGCTGTAGAGTGAAGCTGGCTCTCCAGACCTAAAGTCCTCAGTCTCTCGTCTTTCAGCTGCCCAGTGAGCTCATCCACTTTAGCCATTGCTACGTCATGACTGGCCTTCAGGGTCTTCTGGTTCTACACAGATCCAGACCAGTTTCACAGCATTTTAAATTAACATCCTAAAACTATATAAATGCTTAAACCACTCACAAATATAAATCTCAGGCTATTCGTGTTGAATGTTAACACCAATGCATTTGGGCGGGGTTACAAAAAACTGAACAAAACAAGGTGCCCTTTTCCCTGTTTGCTCTTGCATGTTAAAGACCAGCTTGAATAATGTTTTATTTTCACCTCTTGTAGCTGAAGGAATCTTCCCTCCAGCACAGTGAACGCATTTCCTTTTTCAGCCAGTTGTTTCTGTAGCTTTATCATCTCCACATTGTCCTTAATGGTTGACCTATGTTCAATTTTCAATATGTTATTGCCAAAAACATTACACAGAAAATCTTCCTCTTCCTATAGAAGCCCATAATTTACAATGTCGATTAAAGCAGTACAAACAATCGGGTACCTTTGACCACTGGCCTGTTGTTCTCTTAGCTGAAGGAGAGACTCCTCATATTCTCTCTCTTTCCTCCTCAGCTGGTCTCTCGTTATCTCTGTGGATCTCTCTATCTCTTCTATCCGAGCCCTCTGACTCTCGATTACATTCTCCCTTTGTTGAGAAGAAGGCACTGATGAATTATAAATTACGTACAGATAGAACATCTCCATCCATCTCCATCCGGTGTGAATAGATTTATGAGAGTTGGTAGGTGAACAAGTGTTTACAGCACGTACAGGTTGCGGATCTCTGAGCGGGCCTCATCCAGAAGACTGTGCCCATATCGGGGCAGGAGCCCCATTGGTGGCCTGCTGCTCGTTTCTCCCTCTACCTGTCTGGGTCCTGCTGAAAAAACCAGAATTAGTATTAATTAATACCTCCCAGGTGCTCAGTAAAGCATGTGACAGTTCGGGACTGAGTGTTATACCTCCACTTGGTGTTTGTGGCCGCTGAAGAGAAGCCGGTGAGTCCTCCCTAAACCTGCGCAGGCCAGAGTTGATACGGGACTGAATGTGGCTGTAGGGTGTTGGTCTTCGGCTCTGGCTCTGAAGCTGTTTTGCTGTGAGAAGACGCTGTTTGAGCCCCTCATTTTGTTTCTCCAGCTCCTGCACTTTCTCTTGCAGCTCCTCAATCATCTCTTCCATCTCAACATCGCGGCCCCCAACCGCACGTCCCGCTGAAGACACCTGCTCCACACGCTTACGGTCCTTCACCAAGCGGATTAGCTTTGTGGCCATCCTGAAGCGACATACACACAGACGCACGCATACACTTAAAATAATCAACTGACTTGACACCAGCTACCTGAATCAAATGAAATGAGCAAAATTACTTAAACTACAAGAGGAAGTTGTGACTGAGTAACGTACTCTTAATTAAACGTATACCTCTTGATCTTGTCCTCTTGTTTATGCGTGTGCTGTTTGAGCAGGAGGTGTTCCTCCTGCAAACGCAGATATCTGTCCTCAAGTTCATCTCTGCTCACCTTGGCCACAGCTTGTCTGGCTCGGGCATTTTGGGAAAGTAGTGACTCTGTGGAGTTTTCATGTTACACAACTGAGTTTTTCTTTATTGTGCCTTTGAGGTGAAGAGTGCACACCAATAAACCAAACAGCGTGTCTCACCTTTCTCCAAGACTGCTCCATTAAGGGTTAGAGGGATGTCCCTCACAGGGATATCAGCAGCTGTCTCGTCTGCCAACATCACAGACATCCTGCAGCCTGAAAACACAAACCTTTACTCTTCCAACCCCACCATTCACTGCGTTCTAACGTGGCATTATTCCCTGTCAAGTTAGTATTATGTCCATGTTTAGCTAGATAACCCATATTAACTAACGTTAGCTCAAATATAACAGGTACTATATTATATATTAGGTACTTTATAACAGGTACTATATTATATATAACAGGTACTATATGAGATTATGGAGAAAAGCAACTTGGCTAGATGGGCATCAGATTTTCAGAGCCAAATTATCAGTTAACCTACCTTCCAAGACAAGTTGCAAATTTCCAATGCCTAACTTAAAAATTAAAACAACAGCTTAGTATTTATTTATAAGTAGTTACGTTTCACACAGCACACCACATAGCCACGTAGCTAGCTCATTTATCCGTTAGCCAGCTAGCTAGGTAAGGGGCATCTGCAGCGACTGTTGCTAGCAAACAATTTGCCTTCACAAATCAACTTCCTGTCTAGGCCTTATGGGAAATGTAGTCCTGGGTACTATTGCTCCAAGGTCCATGTGGTTAGTCCAAAATGTTAGTCTAAATATATTTTTCACCACATATTTTTTTACTAGCTATAAATAGGAGACGATACTATTATCATAGATCATTAGTAGCAACCATTACAATGACCATATTATCTTTAGGAGCAATTAAACCACTCAAAATGTATAAATATCTTACAATAACACCAATATCATGTGGTAGGTAACTACAATAATTAAACAATAAAGAAGACATTTGAGCATGCGAATGTATGTGAGTGTAGATAAACATTTGTTTGACCGTTTATTGCAGTGAAGCAGGTTGTATTTTGACGGGTATTAAACCTTCTCAAAGTGAAATAGTGGACCGTCAGGCCAGAATGACATTCGGGACGGAGGGGGCGGGGCCATCGCTTCCGTGTGCTAAGAGTCCCGCACGCATTCTTTTGTATTACGGTACACGTTTACGTCACATGACAAAACATACTACATTCCGAAGAATGACTTTACGCACTCTACGTAAGTCAAGTGCGCAAGGTAGAAGCTGTCTGTCAAAGGACATTTAAATGGCTCCACTGTGCAGAACTGTACGGTCCGTAGGGCACTGAAACGCCTCGGTTCGGCTTCAATTCGCACCGTAGACATATAAATGATATATTTTACAACTCGTTGCTTTTCGTACATCGTCTGAAGCGACACGACTCCTGGAAACCCTCGTTTGATCGCACGTAAAAATGAGCGAGGAGGAAGACGTTGTGCAGAAAGCAAAATTGGGGTTTGAAGATCTGTGTCGAGTCCTGAATATGGACGAGGAGGCGAGCAGCGGAGCGTGGAGGAGTTATGAAAATATCAGCAAGAATTACACCTTGGAGGTGAGACTGTGGGCTGTAGTGAGACCGATCACTCGGGCCCGCCGGTACACGCACGCAGTTTGATTCACTGGAGTCAAACGTGTGTTGTACACACACACACACACACGCACACACACACACACACACACACACACACACACACACACACACACACACACACACACACACACACACACACCTTAGTATTACCAATAGAGCAAATACATGTTTGGCAAAATCACTGCAGATTCTATTTACATATTTATTATTTATTTTGGGTACGATTATTGGTGACGATGGACTAAGATTAGGTGTAGACTACCCACCCGGGTTAAGAGGTTAGTTATTCTAGTAGGTCTTGTGATTTCTGGACCTAACGTTGCTTCTCAATGAAACGTGAATCGTTGTTTCAAAAACTAGTTGGATACTTTAAACTCGTCTAAATATTTCCACTATCATTCATTACATTCCCTACTTTAGAACTATCTCATTTTACTAGTTTATTCTTAGACCCTATATGTATATAATCCAGAAAACAATGTTTGTTCTTTTTTGTACATCCTTTACTGTATGAATGTTTACATTGGTGTATCCTGTTACAACATTGCTCTTACCTGGTAGTGCCCCCGTGCTCTCTCTCTCGCAGGGTAGTGAATTACACTGGCTGGCATGCGCCCTGTATGTGGCCTGTAGGACATCTGTACCCACTGTAGGCAAAGGCACCGCCGAAGGGAATTATGTGTCCCTGACACGGATCCTGCGCTCTTCAGAACAAAGGTGTGTTTGACACCAACACCTGTTTCATTGTTTGCACACTTTTTCAAAGATAGAAGAGAGCAATCATAATGTACTGTTTACATACGGGTGTTGTGTGTAGGATGATGTAATGTCAGAAGAGGGATCTTAAAGAGTGTTTTAATTGCAACAGTATGCATACCCAACCAAACATTTGACTTTTTTTTTTTTTTAATTTTGTGACAAAAAAACATTGTTCAAAATGTGAAAGAACTAATGTTGAAGTTCACTCAGCACTATATGTTTCTGCTGGCATTAAAAAACACAAACATAAAAAACAGAAGCCTTTCAACAGACCTTACTATCTGCATGTAATTGACATTTGAGTAACTATGGCTTGCTCTCTTTATAGCCTGATTGAGTTTTTCAGCAAAATGAAGAAATGGCAGGATATGGCCAACCTGCCAAAGGAATTCCGGCAGAGCACAGAAAGGCTGGAGAGGAACTTCACAGTCACGTCTGTCATTTTTAAAAAATATGTCCCTATTTTCAAAGACATTTTTAAAACCCCCTCTGAAGAAGCACCTAGAGCTCACAGAAGCAGGAAGCAGAGGTAAGCTCTGCTATAAGGCTGAATTTAGATCTCTTCCATATTCTATTCAGCTACTGTATGTACAGTATACAGACACCTAATGTCTAACTTTTATTGACATTAAATGAGAAATTCAAAGGTCACTCGTAGTAGTTGCTAACTGCCCTTTCTAGTTATCTTACAAAGATCTTATTGCTTTTTTGTATTCCATCTTCTCTTATCTCTGATATAAACCCCTGGAATATTAGTTTTGCTTTAAGAAACTGAATGTGTTGTGGTGCTGTGGCATGCAACTTTGTCTGTTCGTTGGTTTCTAGTGTTAGTAATGAACAATCACTTGTAATTAGGCCTGTGTTGAAAAAATCGATTTTCCGATTCAGAATCGATTCGCATATGATGATCTGATTATCGATTCGTACGTCCAAAGATCGATTTTTTAGTGAACTTTTACCCCCGCCTCGTCACTGAATTCACGCAGGCGTGCTCGGTCTAACTAACTGTAAAACGACTTGGCGTCGGACAGTGCCGGTAACGACGATAGTCAAATCGGAAATCTAAAAACAGAAGGACAGTTTATCCAGTGTCAGTGACTATTTACAGTTAGTCCATGTCACTGACAGTTTACCCAGTGTTTTTACAGTTTAAAAAAAGTTTTAAATGTTCTTGTAACGTTGGGCGCAAGGCGATGGACGAGACAGAATCCTTTGCACTTTCCAAATCGTTACGTTTATTACATTATTTACTGAAGCGCAGACAGCGCACATAAAACACGTTTACATAGAACACGTGTGACTCAAACAACGACGAGCACAGTACGCAAATTAAATAGACAAACCACATAAACCCCACGTGATGACGAGACGAGTCACAGGTGAGGACTATCACAAGGCACCCGCACCCACGGAGATACACCGACGTAGACGATTAGACGCAGACGACGTTAACGCGCCCAAAACGGAGGGGTCGGGGACCGTAACGTGAGAGTTCTGTTCTTATATTCTCACTTTAAAGAAAAATACACGTTTACATTTTATACTTTCAGTTTATTAAGTGTGAGCACTTTAAAAATAAAAATGCATTTGGTAGCAACAGCTTATGGGTGAATTCTTAATTATTTCAATCATAATAATAATAATGCACTGGTTAGTGTCCCAGTAGGAGCCCACTGTTGCAGATATAGACACCTCAAAGATGTCCTCTGTTTATTGTCCTGGATTACCTTTCTTGAAGGTAGATTTATGATGACGCTTTTCACCAGTCTTCCAGCCATCAGTAACTACCAACTACCAGTAACTATTTGCTGATTAATATCAATATAATACTAGTTTTAACATGTTGCTTCTGTACACAGTCAGGAAACAGCTCAAATACATTTTTAATAACACTAAACCCCTAATTGGATCGAATCGGATCGAATCGATTAAATCGGATTAAATCGAAAAAAAATCGATTCTTAATCTTCAGAATCGAAATCGGATCGATTCTTGGAATTTGAATCAATACCCAGCCCTACTTGTAATAATGTTGTAATAATGGCACAGGAGTATATCAACTTTGTATATGGCTTTATTCTACATTTTTAACACATAACTTAGTCATATGAACTTACTAAAGTTTCATAAATGGGTATTTAGTGATTTTTTAAAACTTTGGACTGATTATGTCTCAGGTCAGAACAAACCTACTTTCTCATCTCAGACGTAGAGGGCATGAAAGAGTGTGTGTGTGTGTGTGGGGGGGGGGGGGGGGGTAGACCTACAGGAGCAGACATCACAGCATTAATCCCACACCAATAACCAGTACAGACCGCGTCCTACATTGATAGTGGAGAGGAGGACTGTTGTATAACTTCACTTTCGCAGTGAGCCGTGTCCTCGTGCTCGGCCTCTCCACGCCTCCCTGCTCGCTGTCCTCACAGGAGTGTGAGATGTCTCCTCTTTCCTGTGTCCTCAGGCGTCATCCGTGCACCGTGGTGGAGGTGTTCCAATTCTGCTGGCTCCTGTTTGTGCAGGCCAAAGGTAAGCAGCCTCCATAGCGCCGCCCACACCAGGCCCTCCACAGCCCCGCCCACACCAGGCACTGTCTGGGCCCAACTGTCCGGCTGGTGCATGCCATGTGTGCCAGTGTTCAGTATATCTTCTGAAATGTTGTACACATATCTCTGAACATGCCTACATGACTCACGTGCACACTGCATCTTTCCTAGTCTTCTTACTGGCAAGGTAGAAAAAATATGATCGTTATAAAAAAGGTCAGTTCAGAAGGGGATTTCACATTTGATGCTATTGGAGGATATTTTCTGAGCCCAGTGACCCTGAATTCAGAATAACTCCAGAACAACAAGTCCAGAAGAGCAATGTTGAGTTTTACGCAGATGGACAAGAGAAGAGAAGAGTGTTTATTGGGAATCTTTACCCAATAGAGTTGATTCAGCATACGGATTGTTCCTGTTTACTGTCAAGAAATAGAGCTTGTTTGTGTGATCAGCACTCATTAGCTGGGCCTGTGCAGACATGTCGGCATCAGCTAGAAGCCTCGGTGTAGGGGGGGGGGGGGGGGGGGGGGGGGGGTTGGTTCACACACACACACACTGGTCCACTGCATTGATTTATTTTAACCTTCTTTAAAATGGAGCACTTAACAGTGTTTTTGTATGCATGTTGTGCTAACTGGGCTCTGAGGAATTGTGTGGTAATTGTCTTTGATTTTTAGTTATAAGTGTTTTAAATAAAAACAGCGATGTGAAAATATCAGCATTTTGTGGACCAATGAACTAGTAAACACTAACAAACATACTCGGTGGAGCAAATAGCCATAGTAAAACTGTCAGGTTTACATATTTATTAGACTAAGAAGTCCAATGTGAAAAACAGCTAAATCCCAAGAAGCATTATATGAAATATAAGCGTGTGACTTTACAGAACAATAAGGTTTGACAGCTGCATGCCTTGTCTGCCCTTAGCGAAACAGCAGGGAAACACACACACACACACACACACACACACACACCGAGACAATTATTTCCGGGCATGTGCAGCGTGCAGTGCGTATCATAGTAACCAGTGGAGATGACAAGTCAGGGCTTGTCCGTATTTGAGCGGCCTCTGGTCCAGCAGGGTGGCTCTCAGCTTCCCTACCTCTTTAATCCCCTTCTCTCTGGTTTAAACCCCCTCGTTCTGCCGCTGTCATAATGTAGAGGTCTCGCTAAGTGCTCAGACAGCAGCTCACTGCTTTCCCTGTGGACACCACTGACGAGTTTGTAAGTACGGATTGCAGCACACTGTGTATTCTCGGACTTGACAGTGAATTTGGAAGAAATTCTTTTCAAACATTTTGTCTTTTTTGTGTGCGTGTAATCCAATGATAGCATGATGAAGTTATTTGATGGACTCTATGAGATTTGTTACTGTAATCTTTAAATGTTTTCATGTTAATTTCTTTAACAAAAGGCCTTCAAGAATATAGTAGCTCTGAACATTTCAGTGGGCTCTAAGGTTGTTTTCTGCTTGAAAACTATAATGAGTTAATACTGGGTCAGTGCTATAGATCAGTATGTGATTATCTTTGTATAGACAGTATCAACTCTGCCTTTTATATGACGTGGTGTAGAGTCTGTGGAGTGTGTCTGCTGCCCCGAGCGCAGAAGTTTCCTAGTCTAAATATGAATCATTTTTATTGGTAGCACTGTGACGAATGTTGGCTGGGCCTCGCATTGGTGCCCAGCATGCAGGTCGATTAAACAGGAAGAAATAAATTAGCAGTGTGGCTCTTGAGCAGAGCAGGTTCCCCTCTGCAGCCTTTTCCTGTTGAGCGCGGGGATCACGGCTCCTGTCTGGTTGATATACAGGCTGCCCGTAGTGCAGCGTCGCTGTTATGAAACGTGTTTCAGCTCACAGCGACACTGCTGGTCAGAGCTGTCTGAGCGGACGGCAGCTGGTTTGAAGCTCCTGTTTGAGGACGTCTGATGACATAACCCAGGGTTCAACAGAATGCCTGAATACGTCGTGCTTTCCAAACGCTGTCTGTCATGTTAGCCTTGGTCAGGACCACAGTGCCCACATCACTTGTGTCTCCTCTGCCCTCCATCGCTGCTGTCTGCAGGCAACTTTCCTATGATCAGCGATGACCTTGTGAACTCGTATCACCTTCTGCTGTGTGCCCTTGACTTGGTCTACTGCAACTCCCTCCTGTGCTCTAACCGCAAAGATTTGCTCAACCCCTCCTTCAAAGGTACAGCCCAGACCATCAACCACACACACACACACATAGCCTGAAGTTCAACGGCTGTTTACAGACATGCAGACACACTAACACACATACATATTCCCTATGCATGTCCTATACTACTACAAACATACATACACTTTTTAAGGCACATTGCTAAGTAAACAATGATCTTTTCTCTAATTATTCATCCTCTTTTGAGATTAACAGCATATTATGCTTCCACCATATAAGCTTTCTCTGTGTGTATATATATTTGTGTGCATGTGTGTGCGTGCGTGCGTGCGTGCGTGTTTGTGTGTGCGTGTGTGTGTGTGTGTGTGCACATGCACACAGGTCTTCCAGAAGATTTCAGCAGTAAGGACTATAAGCCTGGAGTGGGTCCTTTTTGTTTCATTGAGCAACTGTGTGAGCTGCATGACGGTCTGGTGCTGGAGGCTAAAGGAGTGAAAGAGCACTTCTGGAAACCCTTCATCAAGAGGCTGTTTGAACGCAAGGTGAGTGATCATAGCCCAGTACTACACTAGAGTGATCATAGCCCAGTACTACACTAGAGTGATCATAGCCCAGTACTACACTAGAGTGATCATAGCCCAGTACTACACTAGAGTGATCATAGCCCAGTACTACACTACCACAGCATAGGAATGGAGCTGCTTTGATACAGTGCTGTTTGTCAACATCTCACAGGCTTTGCAGCGCATTTTATCCATAAATAAATAAAAATAATACTCTTCTCTTCATTTGCTACTTATTTACAGATTTTAAAGGGAAAAGAAGAAACACTCACAGGATTCTTGGATCCTGTTAATTTTGGAGACTGTCTGTAAGTGTCTGAAATGACAAAAAAAGACAGTACTTACCCCGCCAATAAACTACACACATCTAGGCAAAACTGAATGAATCTATATTGGTCCAAAGTAGTTTTAATGTGAATAAAATGGTTCAGTTTGCAGTTAAATCAACTTAGATCTGTTCACACATGTTTTATAACTGTAAACTAGTTGATATTTGGTTCAAAAGCCAAATTAAAAGATATCTTATTGGAATGAGGTTGTAGTCCTGTAAGGAGGAGTTAACCACAGCCACAAACTTTGTAGACCAAAAAATCTGGGAGCTCTCTTTGAAATTCTTGCCACAAGTTATAAAATGAACTGGCTGTCCTTTGTGTTAATGCAGAGCTGTGTTTTTCCCATCAAAAGCCCATCACAGGTGTGTGTGTGTGTGTGTGTGTGTGTGTGTGTGTGTGTGTGTGTGTGTGTGTGTGTGTGTGTGTGTGTGTGTGTGTGTGTCAGTGCATCTCTGAACAGAGTGTATGAGGAGCACATTCTTTCGTCAGGTGCTCTGGATGAGAGAATATTTCTGGGGGAGGGGGCGAGTGAGGAAATTGGCACTCCTGCCCCGAGTCTGTGTGAAGGGACAGAGAACCAGGAACGTCCGTCCAACGTTCTCCACAGCTCTCTCTCTGTGAGTCTGCAGAAAACTCACAATATAAACCTCCACTTACGTGCCTGTATATACAAACACTTCTCCAGCTGACAAGAACATGTAAAACCATTTGAAGGTCGTTTGAAGTGATTAACCTTCCTTCAACTTTTCCTTCAGTCCTCAATCATGGTCTCCTTATATTTGTTTGGTGCTTCTTTGTAAATTAGCGATTGAGTCTGGATGTCTGGTTTACAGGCGTCTACTCTCAAAGTGTCCACTCCTCTGACGGGCAAGACCTGCATGCAGGACAGCGCTGTTGGCACGCCGGTCTCCATGGCAATGCAGGGTGTGGGGAGGCTACACAGTCTGTTGACCGGACTCAAACACAGACCGAGTCTGAGGCTGCGAGAGGTTTTTAAGTAATATATCCACCTCACGTCCACCTCACGTCCACCTCACGTTCACCTCACGTTCACCTCTCGTCCACCTCACGTTCACCTCACGTTCACCTCTCGTCCACCTCACGCTCACCTCACGTTCACCTCACGTTCACTTCACGTTCACCTCACGTTCACCTCACGTCCACCTCACGCTCACCTCATATTCACCTCACGTCCACCTCACGTCCACCTCACATCCACCTCACGTCCACCTCACGTTCACCTCACGTTCACTTCACATCCACCTCACATTCACCTCACGTCCACCTCACGTCCACCTCACGTTCACCTCACGTTCACCTCACGTTCACCTCACGTCCACCTCACGTTCACCTCACGTTCACCTCACGTCCACCTCACGCTCACCTCACGTTCACCTCACGTTCACTTCACGTTCACCTCACGTCCACCTCACGTCCACCTCACATTCACCTCACGTCCACCTCACGTCCACCTCACATCCACCTCACGTCCACCTCACGTCCACCTCACGTTCACTTCACATCCACCTCACGTCCACCTCACGTCCACCTCACGTTCACCTCACGTCCACCTCACGTCCACCTCACGTCCACCTCACGTTCACCTCACGTTCACCTCACGTTCACTTCACATCCACCTCACATTCACCTCACGTCCACCTCACGTCCACTTCACGTTCACCTCACGTCCACCTCACATCCACCTCATGTTCACCCAGTGGGGAACCGTCAGGGCCCTCTACGCCCTCTTAGAGGGCCTAAAATATTCTTAAAACAGTATATATATAATTATCCAATTTTATGTTATCTACTTACAGTTTTACAATCGACATCTAAACAATTGCAAAAATATAAGCAAATAAATTATTCACCCGTGTCTATTCAATCTGTGTTTGAAGGTGAGGGGTTAAGTGGAAGCCTGTGAGCCTGTGTCTCCCCCTATCAGGACTGTGATGCCCGCTGTTCGTTTACAGAGGGCCTGGCAGTTATAATTCAGCGCAATACCAGTTTCAAATGACAGTAAAATTGACCAATCATATCTTCCCTCTTAGTGGGCGGGCTTAACTGTATGATCATTTCCGCCCGCTGTGGCGACGCTAGCTGTCGTTAGCCTACCGTCGCTAGCTAGTTTCGATTAAGTCCTTTGACGTCCTCATTTACATATTCCGCTTTCGCGAACCACAGAGCTGTGAAACCTTATTTTGTTTGGAAACTTATTTTGCTTAACAAGTTATCTAGTACAAATGTTATTGTTTATTGCGTTTCTAAAGCTATAACCTACTGTTGTCTCGGTTTTTCGTATTTTTCTTTATTTTTTATTGCAGTTTATTAGGAGAGGAAAAAAAATTTCGGGGGGGGGGGGGGGGGGGGGGTAGCGGGCCCAGGTTTAATGGTCACGGTTCGCTACTGTGTTCACCTCACGTTCACCTCACGTCCACCTCACGTCCACTTCACGTCCACCTCACGTCCACCTAACGTTCACCTCACATCCACCTCACATCAACTCACGTTCACCTCACATTCTCACTTCACGTCCACCTCACATCCACCTCACGTTCACTTCACGTCCACTACACATCCACCTCACGTTCACCTCACGTTCACCTCACGTCCACCTCACGTTCACTTCACGTTCACCTCACGTCCACCTCACGTTCACCTCACGTCCACCTCACGTTCACCTCACGTCCACCTCACGTCCACCTCACGTTCACCTCACGTCCACCTCACGTCCACCTCAAGTCCTCCTGACGTCCACCTCACGTTCACCTCACGTTCACCTCACGTTCACCTCACGTCCACCTCACGTTCACCTCACGTCCACCTCACGTTCACCTCACGTTCACTTCACGTTCACCTCACGTCCACCTCATGTTCACCTCACGTCCACCTCACGTTCACCTCACGTTCACCTCACGTTCACCTCACGTCCACCTCAAGTCCACCTCACGTCCACCTCAAGTCCTCCTGACGTCCACCTCACGTTCACCTCACGTCCACCTCATGTTTATCTCACGTTCACCTCACGTCCACCTCACATCCTACACTTATTAAACATAGTCAAATCATGAAAGCCCCAGTATAGCTGTTTACAAGGAAAGTCCTCCTGTTCATATTTTTGAGGTACAGCTTTGCTTGCACTTCTGTTGTTCTGTCCTGTTATTGCTGTACCAGGAAACTACCTTGTTACTTTTGACTGTTGCTCACTAGGTGTTCGGCTATAAAGCATCAGCTAATGTCATGCATTGTCACATCAGTAGTACCACTTATGGTCTGTTTAAACTGTTTAACCCAGGGCCTGTGCAAGGAATCCCAGCCAAGCCATGGCAGCCAGACTGAGGGAGATGTCTGACACGTTCCTCCAGAGCTATGAGGCAAAAGGAGAAGAGAAACAAAGTCTGGCAAGAGGTTTGAGTCCTAACCTGGAATCATCTCACCTAGCTGTGAATTTAGCTTTGGGGTTTTTATAGTCTGTTGTGTATTTGTTCAGCATTTTCTTTATAACAATTTTACTGTGTCTATTGTATGTTCATTTTAATTTTGTACTTTTTTTGTACGGTGTCCTTGGGTGCTAGAAAGGCGCCTAAAATAAAATGCATTATTATTATTATTATTAAACAATTACAGTTTACTGTACACTGGAATATTTGTACTTGTATGTATGTTTTGCAGATATTGCTGCAAAATACTTTTGCCTAGCTGAAGCGCTGTACAACAAAACACTGGAGGCTATCATTGACCAGGAGAAGATGAGACTTGGGGACGGTGACCTCTCTGTGAGCTTCCTCTCTTGTCTCATTCCTTTAGTCATTCATCCATTCACCACATGTAAAAATGAATTCATGGTTTGCCCTTGACTCCTCAGAGTCATTCGTTCATTGCGATGTTCTCTCACAGTGTATTCTAGAGCAGGACATGTTCCACCGTTCCTTGATAGCGTGTTGCTTGGAGATTGTGATCTTCTCCTACCGTCCGCCTGGCGAGTTCCAGCAGGTTCTGCAGATCTTTGGAATTCCTCCTTACCATTTCTACAAGGTAGCCAAACGACAAACAGCCCTCAAAAATCATCATGCGTTTGCAGTAGATAACAGGCTAGAAGCTATCAGCATTCGTTCAATACCAGCAACAAAGCAATCACTCCTGCCCTGCTTGTTCATAACATGGCAACGCAGATGGAATCTCTCTCTCTCTCTCTCTTCTCTCTCTCTCTCTCTCTCTCTCTCTCTCTCTCTCTCTCTCTCTCTCTCTCTCTCTCTCTCTCTCTCTCTCTCTCTCTCTCCATGTGTTAGGTAATTGAGGTTCTGGTCCGGGCCGAGGATGGTCTGTTTAGGGATGTGGTGAAGCACCTGAACCATGTGGAGGAACAGGTGTTGGAGAGTCTATCGTGGAGAGAGGACTCCCCGTTGTGGGACAGCATCAGGGAGGCCAGGAACCACGTGCCCTCCTGCCAGGAGGTCGGGCCGCACGCCTGCTTTTGACCACCTACCCCTAATTTATTAATGCCCCGATGTCACAAGCAGCAGTAGTTTCTGTATGGTGCTATGAGATAATGATGTTTGTCTATGTGTGTCGGTGTGCGCTTGTTAGGTAACGCCCCCTCAGTATCTGGAGGACGGGTCTGACAGCAACCCTCACAGCCCACAAAATAATGAGCTCGGTGCTAACGCTGGTGGAGCGGCCACAGGTAAAAGACGGTAGCACAGCTAACGCCAGAATTACCATAGTTACGCAAACTGCGATAGCGGAGTAATTGGGGAATTTGACGTTTTCTACAGTCATCTGTTTGTTTCCTCTAGTTTTCCGTTGTTCACTTACCTGTGGATCTCAGCAGGTGTGTCGCCCTCCCCAGCGACGCTGCAGGAGCGATACAGCTCCCCCCCCTCCAGCACCGTGCGCAGACGCCTCTTTGTGGACCTGGAGACGACCTCTGACCCGGCCGCCTCGGTCAGAGCCGCACAGCCTTCCCTGGTCAGCACTATACCTGCAGGCCAGACTGTGGTGACTATGGCAACAGCTACAGTTACTGCTAACAATGGTCAAACAGTTACCATACCTGTGCAAGGTGAATTGAATTACACTATTCTATAGTCTATACCTACACCTATATAGTCTCAATCGTAGATAAAGTCATGAACAGTAGACGTGTGGACTCGAGTCACATGACTTGGACTCGAGTCCGACTCGAGTCACTAAACTGATGACTTGTGACTTGACTCGACATCATCACTGAATACTTGCGACTTGACTTAGACTTTACCTTTACTGACTTGGACTTGG